>NW_028301541.1:17487500-17602500 GCF_042242905.1 Orbicella faveolata
TAAATAGAAATGTTGTTTGAAATGTCACAAAAGGGGCATTCTCTTTTGGGGTTGTATATTCACGCTTTCATCAACTGTGGAACACTTTACCGTTGACTTCCACATTAAAATTTACCTCCACATTAAAGTTTACCCTGGATATTAATGATATTATTATTAAAGAAGATCCTCGCCTTTAAACAGAATACAACTTATCTTTTCCTATGGTGTCACGCAAGGGTTACTAATAGCGTTACCTTCTCCTGCGCCAGGCCTGGCGTTTGTATCATAATTTCGTTCTCTAAGACGCTCATTTAGAATGGCTGTACCGTTGGCAATTTCTGTCCTGTCTATGTCGGCTTCTTCTTTACTGTTATGAAAGCAAAGACATGTAAATGTCAGACTTTAAGGGACGGATCATTGATTTTTTGAGGGCGTGGGGCGGTGGGGGGTGGTGGATTGGGCAATTGAGTTTTTCTCAGCTTTAGTTGTGCTTGATGTTTTGGGTGGCCAAAAGAGAGCAAAAAAACCCAGGACCTGGATAGGTAAAACCACTTGCTCGATTTTTGTCTCAAACTATTTATCCCAGACGTCTGTTGAAATGTTTTTTTTTTTTTCAAGCCGTTTCACGCACCGTTGGTTTCATGCACGTGATTCAAAAAAAGTGATCACGTGATGACAAAAATTTCTTGGCGCGGATAGCAACAGTTTGCAGCACAGCTGTTGCAAATTTCTCAAAAGTATCAAATTTGAGTAAAATCTTACCCATGCGATTGATTTTGCATCTGTCGAAATCTTCTAGAAAGTGCGAAACTCAACAAACTTGCAAACAAAGTGTGAAGCACTTCCCCCACGACAGAGATTCAGTTATCAAACGATCATAAAATTTGTCATCATGTGATCACTTGAAAGAAAGGTTTCACAGATGAAAAGAAATGTACGTGCGACGGCCTGAAAAAAAGAGCCATTTCAACAAACGTCTGGGATCAACAGTAGGTCCCCTTGCTTTTTTTTCAGTAGTTTCTGTTACGCAGGAATTCATTTTTGGTCATTGCCCAACCCCCAGCCCCTTCAAAAATAATGGTCCGTCCCAAATACCATGCTAACAGGAGGTAGCTAAAATGCGCAATCTAACCTCGGTCCCAGATCTCCTGTGGGCGAAGCCGAAGGCGAGGTCTAAGGAGATCTGGAATCGACACTTCTTGCCAGGCGTCACGAAAACTGTTGAGTTTGGGAGAATTAAACGTTACTCAGGAAACATGCAAGGACATTGAGTGTGGCCAAATTCCTTGGGATTGAAAAAGTATTTTCAATGTACTAGATAAGTTGCAAGCGCGGTGGCCTTATTATAGCGCGTTGGACTATCGAACGTTCTGTCTCAACTTTCCCATTTTCCAATCTTCTCCATCCTCAACCATCCTTGTTTCTTTATGGTTTATTATTCATTGTGACAGCATAATCAAAATGAAACTACAGTGAAAGAATTGAAATTACTTGCAGAAACAAACGCTCTAAATAAAATTTGTCTTTTTATCGCAATAAGGTTTCTTATTTTATAATGTCCTGATAATGTACTGTTGAATATTGATATTATCAAAAGGAAGTTAGATGTTGACCATACTTACCAACTGCCAAAGTCTACCATACAAAGCAGCAACATTAAGCATCTTCTTGCAAAGCGACCGGTATTCATTCTATGGAATCAGAAATCGGTGCATTTAATTAGACAAGAAACAAGAGTTAGTGCCAGAAATTGAAAAACGAAAAACTCGGAAGATACCCATCCCAAGATACAACACAGAGTTCCCGGTTAACACCAGAAAATTCCAAATTTCGATATCCACTCGGTCACTTGGTAATCTTAAAATGAATATACATCTCTTCTTCCTCTACTACTCTGAAAATTACTTCATTGCAATAGGCGATTTCCGAATTACCTTTAGCTTCTTTCTCAAAGCTAGTTTTGGTGCCCATCCTTTCATATGAAAATGAGATTTCATTCACATGCAAATTAAACTCATTTTCATATGAATGGTTGTGCACCAGGCCTCGCTTTGATAAAGAGGCTTAGGGCAACTCGAAAATGGGCTATTGTAATCAAGTGACTAACATTTTCTCTCAGAACAGCCTTTCTCTTTTTTGAGTGTGTCTCGTATTTACCTACGTACACGCATCAGGTAAATACGGCTATTACGTCAGCGGGACCGTGTGGGGTGTGATAAATTTGATTACCAAGCCAGCAATGACGTCAACAGTTGATGTAAAATAAACCATTGAGAGCTGGAAGTAAAAGTATCTGGCTGGTGATAAGCGGGCAAACCTCCTTAAAGCATGAGACGGTTGGGCTTTACCTCTTAATCTGATTGGCTAATAATATATTTGTTTTGACTTATTACTGCATGTGTTACCAGCAGTGTAACGTCCTACAGTAACAGAGCCAGCTACTGAATTTGAAATAGCAAATCAGGTAACTCGAGCCAAACTGAGGTCACAAAGAAGCCGATGTCTCA
Organism: Orbicella faveolata; assembly: GCF_042242905.1. Lineage (NCBI taxonomy): Eukaryota > Metazoa > Cnidaria > Anthozoa > Scleractinia > Merulinidae > Orbicella > Orbicella faveolata. The sequence goes on from NW_028301541.1 coordinate 17,489,990, forward strand.
CAATTTGGATGTGTACGAACTGTTACAGATCTTGACTTTCAGAAAAATTTTCTCAAGAAAAATCATTGCGTATTGTTTACTTAAATATCATCCTACGCAATTGATTAAGAAAACCCCAGGCTATCGCAGAAATCACCCCACTGTAAATGTAGATAGGAACACAACTACAGCTATTAGAAACTGAGATTTATGAAGTCTTGTATCGAAAAAAATAACCTATCCATAGGCCGTCGTCTCGGCTACGTTTGACCCAGAAAAGGTTGGTCGATAAGATTTTTCTAAGCTTGAAAATACATTGAAAATACTAGACATCGCGCACAAGCGCGGTCGATATGGAAAATACAGACCGCCCTCGTTGAGCCAATCGCATTTACGCGATCTTTACTTCAGATCCTCAACGCGCAGAGCAGAAAAATGGTAATTTAATTCATGGGTTAAGCATCAATATTTTACGCTAATTTTGAATTTCGGTCGCGAACCATCAGCTTTGCAACAATTACTCGAGAAAAACACTACCAACAAGGTAAAAATATGTAAAAAAATTATCTGATGTGGCTGTATAAAATGTAATTCTGTTTTTCTTTGAATCAAATGTTTTGGCCTTAAATAGACATGCACAGTCTACGCCATAGATAATACCTGCCTGTTCAAATTTGGCCTCGTTATTTAGCAATCAAAGCGATTTTATCTTAATAACTGTTCCATAACGTTTATTTAGACTACTTTGCACAGTGGCGTCTTCCGCAATTTGATTGGGTAATTGAAAATACTGCTTCGTTAGTTGTGATAATAAAATATTTGGGAAGGGCTGTGTGGAATTTTTCTTAAATGCTGTGTCTCCAATTTGTCTACAGGAAGTTGAACTTCATCTACAACGGCTTTTATTCGGTCGAGAACAAGAGCAAAACATAGAAAACTTCCTGCTCGCTGAAAGTGACGTTTAGAAGATGTAATAAATTCCAAACTTTGCACTTCTATACTTTTAAACACCGGCTCTAATTTTATATCATGCATTATTTGTGGTCTTACGAAAAGCGATACAAAAACGATTTCGGCATGTATAAGCTCCAACACATGGCAAAATATATAATAGTTTCGCTAGCAAAATTTTAAACAACGATTCTACTGATATTTTTACCAAAGAAATTCGTTTCGCATGCTACAATTTACAATGTTAAGTAAACGAAATTTTTTGCGATTTTTTTCTGAAGATTACATTATATTATAATGTTACTACAACTAGCGAGCTTCGTAATGCTTAAAAATTTAACGCTAGATTATAAGTTTAAGGCATCTTTTTTTGCCTCGACTTCGTTCGTAAACAGAATTGTTAGTAGGTTCGACTTTACTTGATCGTATCGGTTGTAAATTCTGTATTTACAAAGCTTCAAATATCAAGAGACTTGTCTTACCTTTTGCTGTGCAATATCGGAGCTAACCACGCAACTTCCTTAGCAAAATAACTCTCTTAAATGATGCATCTCAATTTTAACTTATGATCATGGCTTTGTCGTCGGCTTTATCAGCGAAATCGCGGCTTATGGCTAAAATACCATCATAACTTCTATTCAGGGAATATGGCGTTCATTTCGAGCGAATACTAAATGAATACAGATAAAACGTAAACTATTAGGTTCATTTCGCATCAGTTAAATAATTTGACAAATAAATTAACAGGGAAGCAATGAAGAAAGGAGATAATCAAAATTTACATAAGTTCTTTAACCAAGGTTATTAAATATCCGCATTTCATAAGGACCTCTCCTTGATCCAGTTCAAAGTAATAAAATATTTATCGTCTAAGGTTAGAAGGCCCTTAAGTGCTTGCCGCCAGAGGAAATAACTGCTTATTTTATAGTTATCTGTCACATCAGAAAAAATAAAACACATATCTTGTGTGACACAGCAAGTTGTGGGTTAGGTTTTGCCATAGGACCAACTCCTAAAATTAATATAATCCAATATTTTTAATTGGGTAAATTTTTGCACAAAAATATCCTAATAAATACCATGAAATAACTTTACACCTCTTAAGCCGTATTGCCCGGTAAATAAGTTCAGAAAGTTGCACATATCGCCTTGCGTCGCATTTTTTCACTGAAACTTTCTATATGTATTTTTTTTTCAGGAAGTGCCTGTAGAACGTTTGGCAAATGCATGCGTTTTGCACCAACAAATCATGAAAAATGAGATTCCTCGTTAGTGGAATTCACACTAAGCGCAATGGGACGCTTAAATCTTTCTTGCACGGACAAAAAATTATTTGCCAACGGAGCGCTGTACAAAAATGTATTGTGCAATTAATATAAAGCGGTAGAAGTAGGCTTGTAGACTTATTCTCCATTAAATAATTATTCTATATACTTAAAGTCACCCAAATAAAATTTTTGCGTCTGATATCTAGTTCCTAAAAGGATATATGTTCATTTTCTTTTTGTCATTAAAAGGACTCGTCGGTTTGCTCACCTACACAGGTGCTGATGACATCAGCGAAAAATATCGTGGTTTTTAATTGTGGTCGTAGTGGTCACCGTACCGCGCTATTAAAGGTAACACGTTATATTTTGTAGCTTCTGCAAGGAAAAGTGACGTTTTGTATGTTATGGAGATAAACATAAAATCATTGACACTAACAGGGGTTTCTGGGAGAAGCCAAGGCTTCCGGGGGGGGGGGGAACTCTACAAAGTTTTATACGGGAATGCTCCGCCTTGAGGTCCAACTCCTTACCCTTTTGTACATGTATACCATTTTGACAGGAAAGGTGCCCCTTTCATATATCTATAATTGAAAAAAAGGAACCCTTCTCTGGTGGAGCCTCCCCCCGGGCTGCGGCTTTACGATTGGTAAAATATACTTGGTTCTACTTCCGGATCGAGAGGCCTGGGTTTGAGATCTGGTTAGGGACATTGTGTTGTGTTTTTGGGCAAGACACTTTATTCTCATCGTGCCTTTCTCCACCTAGGTGTATAAATGGGTACTGGAGATTTTAATGCGGAGGAGTAACCCTGCGATGGACAAGCGTCCCATCCAGGCAGGGTAGGTAAAAGGTAATGTCTGCATACGAGCCAAGTGGCCCACCAGGCCGGAGCTTATCCCGGTTTCTGTAGCATGAAGCGACTAGGAGTATTTCTACTCCCCCCTGGATGGGATGCTAGTTCATCGCATCCCATCCAGGGATCGAGGAGTAGAAATACTCCTAGTCGCTTCATGCTACAGAAACTGGTATAAGCTCTAGCGGTTTGGACCACTTGGCCCGATGCAAACCTTTTCCAGCTATTTTTACAAATGCAGAAGAACATCATCTTACGCGAAATGCGTTTTGTGCGTTTTCCAACAAATGTTTGTTCTTCGCGCACTTCATTTCAAATGGCCACAAAAATACCAAAGTCGTCCCGTTAAAAAAAATGGATCTTCTCGGATAAAACAAGAAAAGTGATTACAATTACGCAGTCCGTGAAGTTACGGTAAATAAAATCTAATCGAATATGCGAACCACTACATCATAGCAAAGGTGGGGACCTGCCAAAGGGGATACATGCTCCCTTCATTCCTGAAAAGTTCTAATGTTTTTCTCTTGTTCCGCTCTAACAAATTCCATACTGTAAGAGATATCCCTCGTTCGCTCAAATTAATCCAAACAATATCTCATGTTCCCTTGAAATAAATCATTGTATTTCCCTTGTTCGCCAATTCTTGATAATCAAGCGATCATGTTTTAACCTCAGTAAGTACTCGATAAATATCAGACAAAATTGTCTAGAAATTCAGTTAGCCGACATTATTATGAAGTATGGTTGCAAAACCAAATAATTTCGCTCACACTACGATTGTTCGAAAGCCGATAAGGTTTATCTAGGATTAAAAGTCGTGTAAGGTCTTTATTTCTGTCATTTCATAGAGTCTAATCCACCGCTAGTATTAAGTTTTAAATTAATCTGACATTGTTCAAAGAAGCTGAGCAAATCTCAAAATTAATCCTCAACAATATTTAAGCTGCAGAACTGAATCCCAAAATGATACTTATCTCAGACGTAAGAAATTTTAGTAGTGCTTTTGGTATCGTTACCAATCAGAGTAAGATGAAACTAGAACAATGATAAACCCTTAAGGAACACTATTCGTTTAATGGCGTGTTCATGCTCGAGATAACTTAATTATAACGGGAGGATATCACATGGCAGGGGGTCGATTCTGGATTGATAACAGTCGTATTCCCGTCCACCACCCCCCGCGTTTCTGATGCATTAAAGAAGTTGCGTCACTGCTGGGACATTTTGAGAAATTTGGCCTGAATTTTGACCAAATATGGTTTGTAATCCGTGCCAATCTTCTCGAATCTTGGCGTCCTTGTTCCTTTAGATTATAATTACTGTTTCCTCTTTGAAGATTTTTACCTTATAGGTAATCATTGTATTTCATATATTTTTGTTTCGATTATTAGAGGAAAATCAGGAAAATTCCAAAGAATGCGGGACAATGCTTTGATTATGTTATATGGACTGTCGTAACTTTACAAGCGGGCAAGATGAACCAAATCCTGCCGTGTGGCTCAATCAAGATGACTGGATATTGGCCTAGTTCCTTTAATTTTAAGCGAGTTTGTGGACCTCGTCGACTTAGCCAATATCCAACCATATTGACCTTACGTTTGGTCAATAACTCAGCAGTATATAATTGTACCACGATGTTCACAAAACATCGTGATTGACAGAGATATAGATTCCTGAGGAGTGTAAACACAACAAACAGAACTTTATTTACAATATTTTAAGTTCGGGTGTGTTATTTCTGGTAATCTTCTTAAATCTGTTATTTTTTTTATAACAAAGGTAGAGAAATAGATTTATTGAGTACACCTAAAATGTAAGTTTACAAAAATGGTCTAACAAATTGAACATAGAAAAGTTTTAACAACGGTCTCTTCAGAGAGACCATACTCTATAATTAGCAAAAAGAGCGGTTGTCACTTTGTTTTGCATTACTACGCCATACGATTAGCCCCCAAAAACTCGCACCACTGTTTCATCAAATCTGATCGAAGTGAAACCAAAACCAATATTGACTCGCTCGCACGCGTTTTCCCGCGCTTTGCGTCAGCTACATGTAACTGTTTCATTGGTTCACAGGATTTTCTGTGTCCTCTGTGATGTCCAGAATGACTACTTTGGTTAATTGTAAACTACTCTAAGCCAAAGAAACCTCATGGTTAGTCCGCTCGACTCCGGATCGAGCAGTCCGGGTTCGAGCCCTGGCCGGGGACATTGTGCTGTCACTTTACTCTCGCAGTAGCTCTTTCTACCCAGGTGTATAAATGGGTACCAGCGAATTTAATGCTGGGGGTAACCCAGCGATGTATTAGCATCCCATCCAGGGTGGAGCAAAAATACTCCTAGTCAATTCATGCTACAGAAACCGGGATAAGCTCCGGCCTGATGGGCCACTTGGCTGGCATGCAAGCTTTACCTATACCCAAGTCAAAAACCATATGCAAAATGATACCATCATTAAACATGACATGAATTTGAGAAAACGAGAGAATTTTAGAAAGGAACGGTCGCGGGCGAGTGTTTTATTTATAGTGTTAGCAAATAACTGAAGTATTTTATGAGAGTATAATGCCTGCTGCCTTTGCTGTTTAAAAGAGATAAAAGCTAAAAAACATGGTTTTCTTTGCCAACCCTCAAAACAAGTGAAATTACATCTTTTGCAATGTTTTCCTTGCTCACTATACCCTGTGAAGAGACACCATTTTAGCCAGTCCCAACTTCGTTCCCAGGTTCTCTTATCTTCCCGCTCTATCGCAGCGAGAGGAAGGGCGGGAGAATGAGAGTCCCTGGGAACGAGCCATGCCACGCCTGCGCGGAATCCAAATAGCATTTGTTAGGTTAATGATAGTAAGATACAAAGCAGCCTTAACTAGCAATCATGATCTATCAAATGCTGGAAGGACCCTGAATTCAACCTTAGTTATTTTAACGCTCAATAACATTTAGATGTTCTTTTCCTTCGACCAAGGCGCATCAGAGCATTTCCTCCGAGTCTTTCAAGATAAGCGGTGTAAGGAAGTTGGCTGCAAACTCTGCAAATAAGATTACAGGAGAGCTTCGTTACCGTTAGTCTGTGAAATGAAACAAAGCTACTGCAAAAGTTACACCTAAAAACTGACTTTTTTTCCGCTCAATACCCTAAAAGGCTGTGGACCCCTGTGGACCCTAAAAGATATTAAAACAGCGGCTTAAAGCCCATAAAAGTTATGACGAGCACCCCTGTTCTTTTCCAGCATATGGGAGTGCACCCCTGAGGGGGAGGGGGTCGACCATAGCTTCATCTATGGAAGGAGATAGGAGATAGTTACCTTCGATAGTGATTTTTTTATCATCCGTAAGATTCATCTTCGTCACGATTTCCTCAATCTCGCTGTTGGGTACATCATCCAAAAACTGCAAGGATCGCTTGATAGCTTTCCCTTCAATATAGCCTCGGTGCTCAGAATCGAATACTTTAAAATACATGGCGGCTTCATCGTCTTGCCGCAGACTTCTGTAATTCTCCATCACGTTGACGAACTCTTTAAAATCAACAGTGCCTTCATCTTCAAAAGTAAAAGGAAAAAATGCCTTAAGCTCATATAATTTTAAAATGAGTTTTGCTTAGTGATTTTTCTACATATCTGTTCGTGTTAGGCAGCGTCCACATGAGCCGGAGAAATTTCAAAACGCAGCTTTATTTCTACGGTTAGGCCTACCGTCTACACTAATCCGTCACGAAAACGGAGCTTTTCAATTTTCGCAAACGCTCTTCAAACCGGAGGAGTTTGAAAACGCTGGCTTTGCGAAAACGATGACGTTGGGACAATCATGATACTCAGCCTCTGCTCGAGCTTTCTTCAAATCCAAATCCAAAATGACCGGTAATTGTTGCGTTTTCAAATTCTCCGGCGTAGTGTGGAAGGAAAACATTTGATACGTTTTCAGAGTGAAACCTCGTCCGTTTTCGAATTTCTCCGGTGTAGTGTGGATGGGGCCTGAGATTTTATTATGATGTATATTGATTATTATGTACGTAACATTAACAGTGGGAGTGATGCCGCCTTCAGTAGGGTCCGTAGTATTTTTGTACTTTGTGTCCCCCCCCCCCCCCCTCCCATACCTAAACAAATTTTACATGTGATTCTGTGGAAAAGGAGTCTTTGAACATTTTTTAGTTGTCCTTGAAAATTATTTTAAGTTCATTGAATAGTTCTTGAAAAAAACGGTGTGACGTCAGTATAAACTATGCACATATGGTAGCCGCGTTTATATTAGAACACAACCACTGCTTGCAAAATTATACGTCAAGATTTTATAAAATTAAATGTATAAAAAACGGATTAAACGTCACATGAGCTAAACAACTTCAATTTATGCGTCTGAAAGACTCATGAAAAAGTCTGCATTCACGGCCAGATGATTGGGCGAATGAACCAAAATGAAAATGACCGAATGAATGAACGAATGAACAAATGAGCGACCGAACGAACCACCGAAGGAACGAACAAACGAAGGAAAGAACGAACGAAAGAAAGAACGATGGATGCTGCTTATATAGCGCAAATCTTACTATCGTCTTACATATCGGAAAGCCGTTATTCTTCCATAATTCACCGGTTCCTGTTTCATTTTTTTTCTTCATTTTCATGTCTTCTAATTCTGCAAAAGAAAAGAACACACTTAACGGCATACAACTTTGGCGCATATGTACTATAATTACATGTAAGCACAATCGAAAGAGGGAACGTCAAAATCATGTTAGGGATATGAAACCCTAGACTGAATTGTTAATGGCGAAATGATGAATATTTACGCCAGAAAAAATGAGGAAAATGAGGTTATACCCACCCACAAAATAGTTGACCTTCAGACGAGATACTATCGGCTTTAAAGCAATGGAATTTAATGGTCGTTGATTACTCAACATCAGAAAAGTGGGAAAAATAGATGTATTTATCATGGGTTACGTAACCTCTTTTTGGGTGTTATGCGACACTTCTGCGTCGGTATATATATTGCGTTGTCTTCATTTGTATTCATTCGAGTCATACGAGCGCCTCTTTGCCCTCTAAATTAAATACCCATTGACTAAATTCGATTAGTATTTTCAAGTACTGGCTTTACATGTTTTGTAATTACATTATACTAGCTTATGTTCGGATTGTTGTAAACTTTATACTATACACTACGTGTTATTGATCAGTTTTAGTTTTAGTGTTTGTTATTTTGCGCTTTCATTGTTGATTATTCTATGTAATTTTGATCGATAAGACATATATATAATAGAGAGGGTTATACACGGCTCGTGTTGACACACCCCACAAGTGGTTCCTTATTACATGATAAATGTTTTATATTCGGTTGAGCGGGGCAGCGAATTAGAATATAATGAAAGGTATATACGACTACGCACGGGCTTTTTTTTTTTTTGGTTTTACTTTTACGACCGAACTCTCTCTGCTCAGTCTTTCGCGACCTCTCCTTTAATATTATCATTCCGGCCTCTCTTACCTTCGTAGTCCAATCCATTGACGAGTTCCTGTACTTCCAGGGCAGTCGGATTCAATCCGAGCATGCGCATAGCGCATTTGAGTTCCTTTGTAGATAAGTGACCATTTTCGTTCAAGTCAAAGCATTTAAAAGCCTCAACATATTCTGAAGCGAAAGAAAAGATACAAACAATGTGTAGTTTGACTACCTTTTTGTCGCAATAGACTATTTTACAGTTGTCTGCTCAGTGACCTGGCCTTTGAATGGCAGCGAGGCTGGAAGTGACCTTGCTTTGCTAAAGACCTCGCTGCTTTTGTCGTGTAAAGATAACTAATTCACATTTACATGAAAAACAGAAAAGTTTGTGTGGTTTGTGCGAATACTTCCCAATAGCTTTCATTTGAATTGTCACTTATTGGGTTTTGTCTACGGACGTTAAAGTTAGAACCACCCTGTACAGCATAATTAACAGTACCACATGAAAGTACTGCTCAATAGCTTTCATTTGAATGGTCACACACTTGGGTTTCATCCACAGACTTAAAAGTTACAACCACCTTGTACAGCATAATAAACTGAGTACCGCATGAAAGTACTGCTTAATTTCAGTTCAAGACGATGGTTATGTATTATGGTTTCATACACAGCATTGAAATTGGTGGAGAAGTTCCGCAAAACTAAGTCTTGCTGGCCAACTTTTCCTTTTCAATTTTCCATAAAATTTCGCCGTGCATTAAACAATGCCACAATTTGACTTACCTTCGATTTCTTGTTGTGTTAGTTTTTCCTGTTGACAAAAAAAACAAACAAACAAACAAAAAAAAAGTCTTAAAGAGAAATTACAAGTTCCGTGCAATATAGATAGATCTAAGTACTGTCTGTATTTCGTAGCTAGTTTGCTACTTGCTTGTGGTCAGCTGGAGAAAAAAGCACAAATCGTTACTCTTAAAGTCTATAAATATTATTTTATGTAGTTTCTCTTTTTTCATCTCACTACCTTTTTTCACAGTCTTATGTCTTGATATCAGACTTTCAGTCATAGGTAATTTCAAAAAAGTATAAGTTAACTTCTTGTCATTTAGCCATCCAAATGTAACATGAAATGAAATATCACATAAACTGAATATGACGCTCTTCTGACGCTCTTCGGAACAGAGAGGAGGGAAAAAGGTGTAGCCGGACGAAAGAAGCTCTTTTGTGTTATCCAATCATTGCGTCGTCCACCAGAATTTGGACGCTCAACACAAGCCAATGAATGCCTTTGAGTCAGGCTTTTCTCCCTTCCTTCCTCTTCCCATATCTCTTCCTCCGCATACAGCCTTATTTTTCTTAGCGCAAAGAGTGAGTGGGAGACGGGGGGTGAGCAAGAAAGCGCGAGCGGGAGCTGGTAGTGGGTAAGGAATGCGAGCGCGGGGAGCGATGGGAGAGAGAAAAGTAGAGATTTCCTCTCCTCACCATGATTCCTTGCGCCCCTCCTTACTAGCTTATTATACTTTTTACTATCGCGCGGGCGACTGGGAACGAGGAAATTCTTCCTCTATGTCCTCCCCTTGAGAACGTATACTCATACTCAAGCTAAATGTGATGTGTAAGCGATATTAAAGAGAAAATGTTGAAGTGTTGACCTCACCTACAATCAAAAGTAGTGTTTTCTACTTTAATCTTACTTAAATATGTATTTAAAGCCATCACGTTTAAGAGTTCTTATGACCCATTCGGACCCAGGAAGAAACAGCTATCTAGTTATAATGAAAATCGGCACAAATGATGAGACACAACATGACTTGGAGACCATCAGTGAGCAGACGAGACGTCGCGACCACTTCAGTTTGAAGTGACTGCATCGTTGACAAAAAAAGCTATCTAGACACCAAGATTAATTAACGACTACTGCATCTTAAGAAAAAAAGAAGTTAATAGTACGGAGACATCTGTGTAAATATTTGAATTGACATGCAGTAATTAATATACTTTGTTCTTTTGATAAACCGCGAGAAATGAAGATGGTTTTTAAGTACTGCATTCAACTCTCGATTATTTTGTGCTTGACTTCGCTTTGTAACTAAACGCAGTCTTCAATTTCGTTTGGTCCAGTTTCCAACAAGTTCAAGAAGTTTGCGCCGCGAACACTAACACTAAGACACTTCTCAGAATAAGGTCCCAGTTTGAAATGTTAAATTACTTCATTTCGCCGTCTTAACATTAACGATTCAAACATAAAAATCGTGACTTAAGCATCATTGTAAAGTAATCAAATTGCTCGTTCTCTGTACTACGTGAATAGTTTGTTATCTGGGTGTGCCTGGTTTGATCACGTGATACAGACCAACGTACCACGTGATGCAAATTTTTGCCACTACAGTGGAACCTCGATCTAACAAAGGACCAAGGGACTAGCAAAATATGTTTGCTATATATAGCGAGGTTTCCTTGTATCGGGGTTCTTTTCCATATACATTGTGTTACTATTACTGGGGCGAGGGATATCATTCGTTATGCTGTGGACTTCGTTGCATAGAGGTTCGTCAAATCTAGGTTCCGCTGTATTTCTGTTTCTAGGCCTCTGCGATGAAAGCGCGTTTATTTTAAACATTTCCATTTTCGTTTGAGACAAAAACATAAAAAACGTTTTTCCGTTCACACAATTTTCTTTTGTTTACACGCTTGTGCTTCGTACACGATATGACACTTGAGAAAAAGCTAACAAACTCGACTATTTCATTCCCGACCCATTTAACGACCTCTGTCTCTGTTTTCACCCGTCTAAATAAACAGGGTACAAATGCTCTCTCAAAATGTCGACTCAAAGTCTCGATTTTTTTAGGATTTGACACGGTCAGTTCTTTAGCTTGTAATCTACGGACAAGTGGCGAGAGTGCCTCAAAAAAAGTAGTGTTTATGCCACATCGAGACAAAATCCTCGACTGTGAGTTGTGGATGAGTCTGTCTGTTATTTCTTTAAAAAAAAAAATGCGCATTAAGTGAACTTTTTTCCGTTGCAAGTAAAATTAGCCCGCGGAAATTACAAATCTCCCATAAACTGTAACCATTTTTTAGGGGATCACAATTAGAATAATTTTTTTACTTTCTTTTATCCTTTTGGTTGCAATGAGACCATTCAATAAAAACATAAGCCCTACATCATATTATAGGCTTCTGACAAAAATTGTTTTGATAAAATTTTGTTTGGTCTTTTCGTGATCAATTTTAAAGTATGATTTTCTCCTTACCATCTGTTGCGATGACAGTGCGGTTTTCCTTTGAAACAATAAACAGCATTATGCAAGACGGATCTCCGCGTTTAGGCAAGGATCACGAACTCTTGGTAATTGAAAAAAGCTTTTCGCTGTATTTGTTTTCTAGATAAAGTTATTTTCTTCCATCAGGTTTATACGGCAGTTATTATTCAGTCGTGTACACAATGGGCACCATATACTGGAAGTTTTGGCACAAAACGTAAATGTAAAATTATTTTTTTGGCCCTGTTACGTGATTGATTTATAATAATTAAAATATAACTTGCTCTGAGTGTGACAGTACAATCAAAAATTGTTACCTACTTGCAAAACATGAAAAAATTGTGAGCTAAAGAGACAATGTTATTTGCCTCTGCTATCGACAAAACAATGTTATGGCTTGCTGCCCGCCTTATAGCCTGCTTTGACAACCGATAAAATTTCTGATCTACCTGTGCTTTTAAACGTTTTTTGAAAATTGTGATTATTATATGAACTGGTTTACTACCAAAGCTTATTTTCATCAACAAGTGGTTAAACAACGGGGTATGTAAAAACTGATTATAGATTAGTGTAATTATTCAGTTGACGAGATGACGAGGTAGCTTACCATCTGTAAATGTTCCAGATATTATTCTTCCTTGCGCCGTTAGAAAATTGTTCTCTGTCTCCCAATTAAGAGAAAAAGTGATTCACAAACTCAATCATCTGAAAACAGAGCTGTTGAGCGAACGACGTTTTCAGTTAATTTGTTATACAAAGCATAATTTTTGTTTAGAATATCACATTTCAAAGGAGTGCTCACACCTGACACATTTTAAAATGCAACGCATTTTGTTAACCAATGAAAGTGATGCAAGATGGGCTCGAATGCCGGCTGTTTTAGAAAATTTCTAAACTGGTAAGGACAATTGAGTTAAATGAGATGCTTAATTGGACTGGCTTAAAGAAAAACAACACGCATCCAGGAAACATTTTTCTCTGGGAAAAAAGCGAATTAACTACACGAAATATTGCATTGCCACTTGTCCGCATCAGATCAACCTAGGTTGTCACATATCGGAAACTATTTTAAGATGAATTGTGGTTTTAACTATAATTTTCGATTACGAGTTACTGACGTTTCGGTCTAAAATAATCACTTAATTTTAACGAGACGAAAAGGTCTGGACACATTGAGGCAATTTTGTCGTTATTTTTTATTTGTTTCGTCCTTTTCAATGCACGCGAGACTGACTTCCAAGCACTTAGCAAATGGCGATTAACATTAAAGCTAGTTTTTTACCCTTACCTTGGCAGCTATAAAGGTTTTCCTTCAGGAATATTTTTGCTAATAAATATTTAAAGATATTAAAGTAGCCCTCCTTGACAATATATGGCAGAACTAAAAACATAACCAGAATTTTGAAATACATAATTATAAAAGATCTTAAAGTGGCCCTTCGTGAAAGCATATGGGAAAAATTCACTAGATTAACGCGGACAAAATTAAATTGTTTCGACACCTTGTTGATTCTCTGTTTAATTTCAGTTGATCGTGAATTCTGTTTCGTGGCGGGCAAGGGCCGGGACCATCAATAAACATCTGTTATATTTGTTTCATATTTATGTTTTTTTAAAAGCGATTTTTATCTTAAATCGGCACATAAGGCTGAATTATTAAAATAAAATTCTTTCCCCTAGGCCATTTTGCGAGTTTTTATTCATAAAATTTGGGAAAGTGAGTGTATTTTCTATTGACAATTATATTGTAATGAAATGACCGTGAAAACTGTTCAGAACTGCAGTACTTATTAGATTTAAAAAGACAAAAAAAAAGCTTTCAAACGAGAAAACGATGTTTTCTACTTTAAATGGCTATCTGCAAAGCACACCATTATATTTATTTTAATTTATTGATGTTTAAATAGGTCAATATATAAAAAGCAACAACTGACAAAAGACAACTGGCAAAATCAATGAAAAAATGAAAAAAAAAAAAAAAAAAAAAAAACTGTTAACAACAATAACACTAAGGATTCCAATCATTCCACTACAATTAGCAAGTAAAAGCAAAACTAAAACGTATTAAGCAAAAGAATAAACCCTGATCAATTTATAATGTTGTACAATGTAAAAGAATGTACTATATTAATCTACTCAACAGACGGTTTCTCGAAGTTAAAATCAGTAGGCTAGGCTTTGTTCAATTTATCGCTAAGTTTTCCTAACGTTCATGAAAAAGAAACGTGTAGAAGGGTCGTAGAACGTTTCGTTTTCTTAAAATTTTAACGACTTGTATTGAAATGTGCCAATGAATCGAGTTGTTTTGCCTAAACGTACGCATCGCGGACCGATAACCTCGCAGGCGACTGCTTGAACAGCGGTTTCCCCCCATTTACCAATAAATCCTTGCGAGCTTTATGACAATATTTTTTTCCAAAACTCGTTTAGGAACATCTTGGAAAAGCGGCGAAAATGTGAGTACTATTTCTGCATTTTATCGCCTGTGCTGACCTACTAATTTCTGTAAATTCCTGTGGGAAATAATTTTGCTTGAGTCTGAGTAGTTTTATGATGCAGCGTAAACTATACAAGCGTTAGAATAAGTCGCTTTCTGCTGTTGCTATGATAAACGATAAATGGTTGACGATACCTTCCACGGTCCGTTTTACGCATAAAACTTGCCGCAGTGAACTTTTAATCCCTCTCGTGGTATGTTTAGCTTTTTAGTTTTAAAATCAAGGTAATCCAGGATCTTATAAGGTGTTTGTTTCGCAACCCAGCAAAAATTCTCGATCAGTCGTTGGCAGTGCAATCTAGATCTGTGAAGCCTCCATCAGCTGGTTTGTAATACGTATCTAGGTCCATGGATTGCTGTTTTAATTTTCATTTTGGAAACTTTTCTCTCAATTCAGTCAGATTTGACATAGATAAATGCAGATTTACAAGACATTGCTGTTTGTTTAGATCGCAACCAGGCATATTTCTACTTTTCTACTCCCCCTGGATGGGATTCTAGTCCATTGCAGGGTTGTAACCCCCAGCATTAAATTTGTTGTTACCCATTTGTACACCTTGTGGCAAAAGGCACTATAAGAAGGAAAGTGTCTTGCCCAAGAACACAATACAATGTCCCCTACCAGGGCTCAAACCTGGACCGCGCAATCCAGTCCAGCACTCTAACTTTTTGGCCGCTGTCCCTCCACTAGGGTAATTCACAATATAAGTGGGTATCCAGAAAGTGGGGTTAGTTGTATTCTATTTCTACACATACTTATTGTTGTTATCTAGGAGTGAGTTTGGAGGACGTCCACCTTCCGCCAGAGGCACCAGACCTCCATCTGCTACAGGAATGAGACCAGCGAGTGGAGCACGAGGAAGAATGCCTCCTAGCTGTATCCTTAAATTTCAACCTTAAATTACTGTTCATGATAAGTAAATTGGCTGAGTTAACATACAGCTTACGTTAGGTGCAAGGAATTAATGGCAAAGTCCTGGACTCATTAAGATGCTGACTCAAAGACACTTGTTTGAAAATCTGAAACTGTGACTTACATGTACATTGTAGACTTGGAAATTTAAATGAAACACAGAAACATGAGACTTTCTGACTCATTCATAGTGACATCCATGGATCAAATATCTTGATTTGAATCAAATAGTATCGGAGACTCAAGAGTTTTCTAATTTTCATAATAGTCAATATCTATAACAATAGACCCTTTCCCGCATTCCACTTCAGTGCATTCGAACAAGAGTGAGGTTGGGGTGGACATTTTCATATGTTTTGCTGTATTTTTGTCCACCCTGACCTCAACTCAGTGCCAATTTTTGTTGGAATGCGGGAAAGGTCTATTAAATTGATGGGTACTGGTAGTTTTTAATTGATGATTTCCAAGATTAGTAAGTATTAAATAAAATTTGAGACAATAGCCCTTATCGCCAAAAGCTACATGTAAAACTGTGACAGGAATTAAAGTTTGTAAATTTAGTTCTCTTACAAGTTTAATATAGAGTTTTTACTTTTGCGGAGGCTTCCATATACATGTATCCTTATTGTTGTGGTTTGCCTTGACTGTATGTTACTTACACTACTTAACAGCCATGGGAAGGCCTCCAGGTAATAAAATAAAATATAAAATGTGCTGTATATGGATAGGTTGTCATTCATTCATTCAGGCAGCCAATCAGTCAGTGACTTGTCCATCAACTTTTTTACTCATTTATTCACGCATTCGGTTGGTCAGTCAGTCAGCAAGTCACTCAGCCATCTGTAAATCTTTTAACCAGTCAGTCAGCCAGTCAGTCGTCATCAGTCAGTCAGTCAGTTGGTCGGTCGGTCGGTCAGTCGGTCGGTCGGTTGGTGAGTGGAGTCATTTAACCAGTTGGTTGGTCAGTTGTGACCTTTGGTACATGTACTATGTATAATTCAATTTATCAATAATTATTGAATGAAGACATTCAGTACTAACATAACATTATAAATTTATCCTACACTACACTGCACATTGCGTGGTATAACATTACATTACTTTACATCACATTCTTTCAGTCAGTCAATCTGTAATCTATTTGTCCCATTCACTCAGATACACTTGTAGACAGACAGTTTTAATGTTTTTTAAGAATATCGTCACATAAATTTATGTTTTGTTTTCATAAGACATATACTTCATCAAGCAGAAAGGTGATAATTAAAAGGTTATCTTTAAAAAGAAAAAAAGCAGCAAGAGTTGAAAGACTCTCACTGAACATGTATGTTTTTTCAGCAACTTTTAGTATGTATCCAGATAACAAAATGAGAATAATTATTGTACAAAATTAATTAAAACTGTTTTTATTCAACACTTGTGAAGGTACTGCTGCAATGAGACTGCCTCCAGGAACTGGAATGGTGAGCTGTCACAATTAATTTGCTGTTATCTATTTGTACTCCATTACCCAGTAATCCTAACACTTAACCCTCTGTAACAGGTACCAGGAACAGCTCGGCCAGGTTCAAGAGCTGGAGAAATGGGCGGAGGTATTGACTGTATTTTGAATTCATTATACAGTACACTATATTAAGTACACTATACAATTTTACAATGTACATGTACTTCGATCATGTTAAAACCAGAAAGTTATATATTTCTTATGAGTTGTTTAGTTCCTGATAGGAAAGTTAATTAATAATTTGTTAAACCATTTCTTGTGGTTTGCTTTCTTTGTGAACTTCCATATCATTTTGTAGTATTTTGTTGTAAAGAAGTTTGACAGTGTACATGTAGCTTATCCTAATTCAGGCATTATTAATAGTCGAGATGGATTGCCCAGAAAACAACATCTTTTCTGTTTGAAACAGCTTGAGGCATAATTTTTTGTCACCTAAGATAGTTGAAAATCGAAACTTCAAAGGTGAAAAATGATTTTAAGTTGATGTGTTGGCTAGTTTAGCTATCAATATGGTGGACCAACGGAAAAAGAATTTATCTCAAGAATGAGAAAACAACTTTTTTATTTTTCAAAATAAGAGGTAACAGTTTCATTAAGAAATGCAGATGTTAAATAATTAAACATTCAATGAATTCACTTCAAAGAACATCTCAAGGTCAGCCAGATAGTTGGTCAGTTTATTTAGTATGTTTTACATGTTATTTGTCTCTAATACTATTAATTTTTTATGTACTGTGTTAGCTCTGAATGCACAGATAAGAGTTGCAGAGAGACCGATGACAAAGCAAGGTTTGACTGGGATGAGGACAGCTGCTGGAAGAGGTCAGGTTCACAACAGTTACCAGCATGTTTCAGCATTTATATGTCTACTCTTGTTCAATTGACACTACGTACAGTAATTGCGTCAAGCAAATGCCCAATTATTGGGTGAACAAGTTATTACTTTTTATCAATTAGTCATCAGCATGTCAAGATACAACTTTCAACAGTTGGATTCAGAGCCACCTGAAATAATTATTACCAAAAATATTTTTGACAGGTCCTTGATGACCTGATATGGTCGAGCCCTGCAAAATGCAAGAGATACACATTTTAACCCATTATTTTAATTGCTAAGTAATCATTAATTGCTAAATAATCATTCAGAAACAGACTGTCTACAATCAGTAATTATTAAATTAATGATTTGTTTTTTTCATCAGGTCCACAGCGGGCAATCTATGATAAATCGTACTACATGGGACAACTCAGGTGAGTTTGACTTAAGACAGTTAAAAGTACATTGTTTCAAATTAGACTGGCTTCTGGTGATTGTTTTACATGAAACCAATTTTATGGCAAGTTGCTCTCTCTAAATCTTAAGCCCTGGGATTTGAAACCCAAGGGCTAATTACAGCATACAGTCAATCCTCTGGTTGCGACCACCTCTCGTAAGCGACCACCTCTCCTCAGTGAAATACTAAAAGTTTCCAAGTCAAATCACTATATTTGGAACCTCTTGTAAGTGACCACCTCTCGTAAGTGACCATAACCACTTTAAATTTTAGAGCTAAAAGTTTTAAATTTCCTTTTGTTTTTAACCCCCCATAAGCAACCACTTGGCAGATACATGTATTAGAGAGGAAACTGGATAATAAGGTGTTGCAGTTTATCAGAAGTGAACCATGACACTCTGAATAAATACCTTTGGAAAGCTTAAATATTTTTGTGGCTACTAAAAGCTAATTTATGAGTTTAGATGGGCACTGACATAGTGACACATGGGTTAAGTCTCTACAGTTACCATATGCTAATGAGGCAAAATTTTGACCCAATATGGTCTAAGTTCTCGTAAGCAACCACCTCCCATAAGCAACCAACTAGGCCTGACATTTTGGGAGGTCGCTTACGGGAGGTTCGACTGTATAAAGTTATTTAATTTTCTTTACAGTGAAGATTGCCGTACCTTTGCCATTTGACAAAGTTTTTTTATGACAACCATGTGACATCTTGTTGACAGCATTCTGATGGCTTCCATTTCAAATCAATTTGCAAGAATTCTGAGAGGCATAGAATGCTAATATGCAGTATGGCAACTCCTCCTATCGTCAAATATGTAGTTGTTGCATTTTGATTGAAATAAAGTCCAAGAGATGTAAAGTTATTTTAAAAGACTAATTAAAATCACTTTGTCACATGGCAACAGTATGCAGCAACCTCCAGTACCATTGCCATCCTCTGCATCTGTCTGTGTACAATTTTTTTTTCCTTTTATTAATGTATCTTTTCAGCCAAAGGCACTGCTCAGTTTAATTTATATAATTTGCAGGGCCAAGATCACTGATCTTGCTACAGAGATATCAAGAATGCAGAAAGAAGTTGACCAGTTCAACCAGGAGAATGCCACATTTCTTACTTATGAAAAGCGGTATGTACGCCAATATTACTTGTCTTGACTTGCAAACACATTCAATCATAAATCAAATAATTGTTAAATTCATGTATATGTATCGTGAGTATGCATAATTATTTTAGATCTGGTCTAATTTGTTATTTGTGGGAGAAATGGTAGCATAATGCATGGTTACATGCCTGTGCATGTACCTGTAGCATGTCACACTCCAGGTCAAAATCACAAGGGACATATTGGGTTCTTGCATGTACATGACATTTACATGTTATACGTTTACACGTTATGCATAAATTAGCTAAAGTATATTTACATAAATTATGAATTATACATGTACCATAAATTATAAATTACGTAAATTATTATACATTTACTGTAAATCTAATGGTACACTGTACATAGTAATTTTATGTGATAATAGGAAACTGAAATGAATTTCTGTTTATCATAGAGCGGAAGGTTTGGCTGCTGAAATCAAAGAACTCCAGGGCCAGCTAGCTGACTACAACACTGTAAGAAAATCTCTTTTTCATCTCAAGTTGTATTTTTAAAATGTATTATAAAACAGTTCACCCTCAGATAAGCAGTCAGACTTGGGACTGGCAAAAGTGTTGACTTTCAACACCTTAATCATATACACATGTATATTAAGTATTTTAAGCAGTTAGTCAAAGAGCCTCCCAGTGTTTAAAATTAAAACTTTGCTGGATATTCCCCCCTCCCTCCTATGTACATACTCCCTTCAAAATCTGCTGCCAGGACTTGCCATGCTGATACTCTATGTCCTCAGAAATGTAATCTGTATGTTGTGTGACCTCAGTAATTATATAAATTAATTGCAATACTAACACACTTTTGTTCCCCAATAATCTACAGCTTTTGGATAAAATAAATACAGACACGGAAATGGATGATATCGTTCAAGACTACAATGCAGTGAGCTTATTTAATATATGAATTTTTTTTTTTTCTCTTTTTATTGTTATTATTTCTTGTTGTTGTCATTGTTGTTTGTTTTATGTCATCGGTTTTATTAAGACCGAAATCATGCCTGGCGTGATGGGTCAGTTTGCGAGAGACAGGCCCAGTAAGGCCCTTCTCAGATCTAGGGGTGCAAAGAAAACAAATATTTGGACTTACCTTTAAGCAAGCAAAAGTCATTCTGACTAGCTAGCCCAGAAAAATTTGTCTCTTTCAGTACATTAATTAATTTGTAATTTTGATTTCCTTAAAAAAAATATATCCCAAGAAACTTCACAAACTAGTCAGGAAAGTGACAGACAGAAACCACTAGCCAGAGTCCAAAATCCACTAGCCCTGGGACATCAGAATGACTCTCTTTGCAAAAGAACATGTATGACTGTTGATTCAGAAGCTACATGCACAAGACTTAATGCACACCATACGTAATGAATTTCGTCCTCTCAAACTTGAAGAAAAATTCATTCACATTCTCACCATTTCATTGGAAGCTTTTCCAACAAGAAAAAAGGCAACTGACCACGTACAAAAAATTAGAGAACAAGAAAACAACCAAAAGTGCGTACAAATTTTACAAAAAAGTGCTCACAAAAGAGAGACTGAAATGGTGCGTGTTTGTGTTTTCGACCCAAAAATTATTTGAAATCCTCCAAAGTTTTCTTTTTTTGTGAAAAGGGAATGTTTAGCTCGCATCTTCAAATGAATTTTGGACTGGGCTTATGGGCAAAAGTGGATTTTGCTTGAAATAGTTTTCCAATACAGTTTCTCTGTGGGCAGCTGTTCCACATTGACAGATCGGCATCTTGATTTATTATTTTGTTTGTTGTTAGGCAGATCGAGTGTATTGCTTTATGTTTGGTGCAAAATGTAGTAAATATGATCTCCATCCATTTGATGACTGCAAGGTCTAGTTCAAGTTGAAAACCAATTCACTTGATCTTGAATTTGTAATGGATATTGCAGTGAAGTGTTCACCACCGTATAGAATGTCTCAATGACTTTGACTTACATTGTATAATCTACATTGTATATTTATGTGTTTTTATTACATATTAGTTGATTGTATACTACAATTATCAGTTGAGTAAGGCACGATAGAAGTTTAGTGACAAACTTTTGACCTTAAAATTGTTGTTGTGTCACAGGCAACTTACCTCGTTGCCATTGGTAACAATATCAACAGCCGTACATCACCTGTCAAGCCGCCTACAATTTTACGTGCTTTGCTGCCAATGACATCAAAGGCCGACAAGTTGCCACTGGAAACGGAGCCAGCTGCTTGTGACAGCAACACAATTTTCATGTTAAAACATGGTGACCAAACTTTCATTGTGCCTTACTCCACTGATAATCGTAGTTAAAGTGTGAGGTGTTCAAAGTGTCAGCATAGTAAAGTGTAATTATAATATTAATTAAGTTCTAGTCTTGTATTATTTGGTTATAACCAATAATAATTAATATTTTATCTTTTTTTATCAAAGTTGAAAATTCAGAATGAACGAGAACAGAGTTCTATTGATGGGCTTTTCACTCAAAGACGAGAGTAAGTACTTTGTGGATAAATTATATCACACCCTGGCAAGCTCACCAATAACATCAAGGACCCATCAAGCCTTAACTCAGCTGTAAATACTGTTTTCATCTATGTGTATGCCAACTCTCCTGGATTGTCCGGTCCGAGTTTCCTATGTACAGTGTAGACGAATCTCATAGTTTCCCTTAGAAGTCTTCAAATCTCCCGATACAAAGGAGAGTACTTAAGGTAGCTCAAAACAGTAACATTTCCATGTGAATCCTGGGTTTAAGCACACACTATCGTGGGAGGAATCACCCAATCACCCAAGGGGTCACGAGATAGCGCTTGAGATGCAAAACTCACAACAGACATGGTGGCGCGACACCTACTTCATAAAACTTTGTTTCTGCTAAGTTTAGTGAGCTGTTTATGATATCGTTTATTTTTACCTTCGAAGACATTCATCCTTCAGGCAATTTCAAATGAAAAACATTCTTTTAAACCACTGTGTTGGAACATAAATGAAAATTGTGATGTTGATGCTGTGATCGATTGCACCAGCTATCAATTCAAAACACAGCAGGGAAAAAACTACTCTTCAAGTTTTCTTCATTCTTTCTACCAGGCCAACCTCACCTTTGGGTATTTATGGTACTCTTCTTCTACTGCTTAGGCTGCTAACAACAACAGCAAAAAAGAAAACACTGTTCGTGGGTATTCACGTTTATTCGCATGGAATGGCGGGCTTTACTGAGCAGCGGACCACCTTCACACATGCTCAAAGTGCAATCTTGCAAGATTTTAATTTGCTCATAAAAGTGCGCTAAAAATTCCTTATCCTACGAAGCTAATATCTCGGTGACCATAATTTTTAATGCAAAAAATTATTCAACAGCAAAAGTGGAATACATTTGTGGAATTGTGAAAAAAACTGTGGAGTGGAAGTTTTCCAATCTTGAAATTTCCATTTTTTTTTTTTAATTTAGGCGAAATGTACACCACAGATTTTTTTTCTTATTTTCCCTGTTTCTTCTTCCGTGTGTAATAAAAAGATTTTTATAAAAAATAAGGGGTCACTGGCTAATTTATTAAGACAGATGCAATTGATGGTAAAAAGTGGGTTGAGTTTGTTGGTATGCAACAGAACAGTGCAACCTTAATTTATGACTTGAAAAACACAATAAAAGGTACAGTGGAGAGTTACCTTAAAAAAATCGCACAGCCATTCAAAACAGTACAGTTCCAAGGTGAAGCCCTAAAAATCGCATCTAGTTCTAAAAGTCTCGGGGAAAAAAAAAACAGAAAACTGTTTTGAGCCACCTTAAAGAATGTTTTTGGCACTTAATTTGGCTTTTTTTGTTGCCATGGGTGCATTTAGGTCAAATCTTGCAATGTTTCATGTATTTTTTATTGGTTGAATCGGCAACGTTTTTTACAGGGTCTAGCACAGGCAGCCCAAGCTCTCTTTATGAACCACACAAGCAACACAA
Source organism: Orbicella faveolata (assembly GCF_042242905.1). Classification (NCBI taxonomy): domain Eukaryota; kingdom Metazoa; phylum Cnidaria; class Anthozoa; order Scleractinia; family Merulinidae; genus Orbicella; species Orbicella faveolata. The sequence continues at coordinate 17,513,039 of NW_028301541.1, forward strand.
TATGGCATCGAATTATAAGGGTTTATATGGGATTTTCTACAAGATATCCATGGAGGTAGTTAAAAGTGAAAATTCTCAATAAAAATGGCTTACCTTATTCCAGACGTGTGTTGTTTGCTCCTGGTGTGGTTATTTTACCGATTGAACTTGATTTAAGCGACTTTTTTGAATTCCGATATTCCCTTTATAAAGAGAGGACAAGGCGAAACACCTCAGTCGGAACAGCCTGCCGAACGAAGTCAAAAATCCCAGGCTAAAATGTGCCCACGGCCACAAATCCACCGCAGAATTCAAGGGCAAAGGTTGATCTTTCATTTCAATCCTCTAGCCACACAATTGCAGCCCTGCGAGTGACGCCAGGCAGCTCTTCGTGTCCCCAGTGAAACGATAAAACTATGGAAGAGCTCCGTGTTGTTTGATCCGCGACATAACGACCGTTGAAATTGGCTTGGTAACCTCGTCACGTTGGCAAACCAAGACTCGCGGGGGTACTAGACCGCAATTTGTCAAATTTGTTAAACGTAAGATCAACGGCGAAAGCTCCGTAGAAACTGAGGAGATCATTTTTGAAGTGGAAGTCATGGTAAGTTTTCACGTTTACACACCTTTGAGTTACTTGGTCCTCGCCTCACCAATTTAACTTCATCTCCCCATAATTCGTTAAGAATTCTCCCGAGCAAAAGAGAGTTCAATTTGCTTACGGCAATTTCTTTCTCTTCGTATGCTCTAGACAAAATTTTGCTGGCTTCCATTGCAGTTTCCTCACAATATTCATAATTCCACAATACCCTAAGAGAAGCAAATTTAGTTTATCAGCTCGGGAATATTTTATACAAACAAATCAAAGGTGCATAAACGAGAAAACTTACCACGACTTCCACTTCAAAAATGATTGTATCTCCTCAGTTTCTACGGAGCTTTCGCCGTTGATCTTAAGTTTCTTTGGTTTTGAAGCCATTTTGCAAAAGCGTTCTGTACGATTTTTATTTAGCATTGTAAATTCGACCTGGTGGGATTACAAGAAGTTTAGTTGACAAATTGCGGTCTAGTACCCCCGCGAGTCTTGGTTTGCCAACATGACGAGGTTACCAAGCCAATTTCAACGGTCGTTATGTCGCGGATCAAACGACACGGAGCTCTTCCATAGTTTTATCGTTTCACTGGAGACACGAAGAGCCGCCCGGCGTCGCTCGCAGGGCTGCAATTGTGTGGCTAGAGGATTGAAATGAAAGATCAACCTTTGCCCTTGAATTCTGCGGTGGATTTGTGGCCGTGGGCACATTTTAGCCTGGGATTTTTGACTTCGTTCGGCAGGCTGTTCCGACTGAGGTGTTTCGCCTTGTCCTCTCTTTATAAAGGGAATATCGGAATTCAAAAAAAGTCGCTTAAATCAAGTTCAATCGGTAAAATAACCACACCAGGAGCAAACAACACACGTATGGAACAAGGTAAGCCATTTTTATTGAGAATTTTCACTTTTAACTACCTCCAAAGATATCTTGTAGAAAATCCCATATAAACCCTTATAATTCGATGCCATATTGTGTTGCTTGTGTGGTTCATAGAGAGAGCTTGGGCTGCCTGTGGGTCTAGAAGGTCAAATTAGCGACCTCCCAGATTTACATTTTTTGTTTTGGTTGGCATCAATGTCTCTGTGTTATGTTCAGCAAATAGATTCCATGTTGCCATGCGTCTGTTCAGTAACAGATCACGCCAAAATGTGGGTTTTTATATAAATGCTTATTGACCTTGTACTGTAACAAGTGTATTTTTGCTTAATGCTCAGTTCCACTCGAGGCACTTTTATTCCAGAGCTATTGTCAATATCTAAGGTTTTCCATGGGGTCTTTCTGGGAAAATCTCAGACCAAGACCTTGCTGTATTGACCGAGGGATAGCGAGGTCATTTCAGCAAGGCCGAGGTTTGAGATTTTCCCGTAAAGACTGAACGTTCAAGGTTAATAAGTAGTTTATGAAATGGCTTTTTGCTTGGTTTTTGCAAGCCGTTATTCAGCTTGTGGGCATTATGGGAGAATAATGCACTAGTATTAGCCAATCAGAGCGCATGTTATATCAGCTACGAACTCAAGGCAAGTCATATAATAATAAGGTGTATTTTTCTACTCCTTTGTCTCTCAGCAAAGATCAGCAGATTAAGCAACTGGAGCTCGAACTAGACCAGGAACGAAGAATGGCAGAGAGCTTGATAGAAGACATGGTAAATTATAACAAACATAATTATGTTACATCAGATTCTTATAAGTGTTAATTTTCCATTTGAAAACGTGTTTTTTTTTTTTTTTGGATTGTTCAACCAAAACTGTGACTTAGTTTGACATAAGCCCTGTCAAGAAAAAAATATTATAATATTACTTTTAATTTGCAACCCTGGACTTTGAGATCATGTAGCCAGTATTTGTAATAATAATGATAATAATGATAATAATGATAATAATAATAATAATGATAATAATGATATTGATAATAATAATAATAATAATAATGATAATAATAACAATAATAATTTATTTATATAGTGCTATTTCTGTCACTATCCAATAGCGCTTTACAATGAGTAAACAAAAACAAGTTAACGTACTGAGTATATAATTATATACAGTAACTTCTTGATACGTTAGCAGTGGGTATGCCAAGATAGCAGCATTTTAGAAATGTCATTTCTCTCATCCCTTAAAAAGTGTTATCACCATTTCTGTCATTTATCTTGTTTGGTACATGTACATGTATGCACATGTAAAAGCAGACTTTTTTATTTTTTAATTTTTTTTTTTTTAATCTTATTCTATTTTGTTTTTGTTATGTAGCCTCCTGACCAGAAAGCAAAGTATGCTAAGTTGAAGAATGTGAACAATTCACTACAGTTGGTGAGTATTTACTATATGCTACTGTATGTAGCGTACATTTATAGCAATATTCTCAAAGAAAAAATATTCAAAAAAGTTCCTAGCATGACACTACAGTGTATATTTTTCTTACAAATACAACACGAACTTGTTCAACAGGAGCTTGAACAGAAACAGCAGGAGTTAGATGCTCTGACTACTCGCATCCAGAACCTTGAAGATGTAAGTATACTAGAGTAACTATTTTGTGCATGTGCAGGAGTTAGCTGCCTAACACAAACATGTTTATGGTTTTCATTAACTTGAATAAGGATCCACACATTCGTCAAATTGTTGTGATTAATTAAGTTGCAATGTAGAATTTCTTGTTCAAAGAAGCTGTAATCCAAACCGTGACAAGCAACCTAAGAATATAGAGTGTATTTTAGAAAATACACGTGATTTTTATGCTACATGACTTTTACCTCATTCCATGAAATTTTAACTAAAAAAGGGGAAAAGATAAATATATACACTGTGTTACTCAAGCTTGCAATTGAAGCGAACCATTCATAGGTTACCTTTCATTTAGTACTAGTGCTTATTGGGTTAAAATGGAGCGCATTTGTGTAAATTTAATTACGCTAAAAAAAAAAAGGTTAGCACTTAGAGTCAAACTAAAACTGTCCCTGTTAATTTAATAACATCTTTGTTTGTTAATTGATGTCAACAGGAAGTGTCCAGCTCCCCAGTTAAACAGGAAGCTGGTAAGAAAAGCCATGAATGGTGTTTCTTTGTTGATTTAAGTTCTACTGTTGTTACTCCACAATATTTTCAATCTACAACAGCAGCCGCATGTAGACTTACATGTACATGTAGAGACACATTGTACAGGATAATAAACAGAACCAGATGAAAGAAGTGCTCCATAGCTTTCATTTTAATGGTCACACACAAGGGTTTTATCCAGACTAAAACGTTAGAACCAATTTAAAAAGCATTATAATAAACTATAGAAAAATATTGCTGACTGATAGCATTTATTTAAATGCGCAGGAGATCTGAGATGTACATGTACCTGTTGTCTGATAGTTGACCAGCCACCAGTAGTTCATTGTATTTTGATTGTGTTACTTTGTAAAATTCTTTGTTCTTTTTAGAGTTGTACTGTATTGCGTTCAGCTTATCATGCGCTCTGCTATGCAGTACTACATGCATACACTGCAATTGTTTGTTTGAGCCTGTGTTTCTCCATTGTATTTTCAGTGACTCTGTATGAAAAATTAAATGAGCTGGGAGAGAAGAAACAAAGTTTGATTGACGAGATGGAGAAGGAGAACAGAGGAACTCCTGCAGAAGAAAGAGAAAGACTTCTGAAACAGGTAACTCTTGTTACTGATATTTTGTTTCCCGTTTATTACATGGCGAGCTCCGTGAGCGGGCGGTGACATGAACTGAATCCTGCACTGTGATTGGCTGCTCGAGCGGTTCTTTCTTTTTTTGCGTGTTTATGGACCTCTCGACTCTGTCTTGATCCATAAATATGAAGAAAAAGAACTTGGCCAAAATGCAGCCGTCTGGGCCTCATGCTTGGTCAATAACCCAAATATCATCAATTCCTAAATGCTGTTGCAGGGCTGTCCTTATTACTTGCAAGAGGATGGCTACACAGTGAGAGACGCTGGTTATGATTTCAACATGTGCCAATAAGGTTCCTTTTAATAATCGATCTGAAATTATTATCATCACAAAATATGGGTTATGACTGGCTATTTGGGCGCCAAACCATGTAGAGGTCTGTCACAAAGGTTGCTGAAGAGTTACTAGTATGAAGTTTGCTTTTCCATATTTTATACTCAACAGGTGAAGGAAGATAATCAAGAGATCGCCAGCATGGAGCGCAAGTATGTTTATCTTACGAGTCAAAGATCCTTACCTTGGTATTTTTTTTATGACCTACATGCACAGGTACATAATTATGGTATTGAGTATTGCCTGTTTTATCTCCTGGGTGAAGGAATCCCACGAGGTATGGGGTTTGTCTCTACTTCTGAAAAAAAAATTTAAGGCACGAGATTCCTTTTCTAAAGGGTGGTGCTTGCACGTCTAGTACATGTACAGGAGGACTGGTCTGCTTAATTACTATAATATGAATGTTCTAAGACAATTGAAAATAGTTACTGAAGACGTTTTGACACCCCCCCCCCCCCCCCCTTTTTGTCTCAGTAGATTTGAAATAATATTACGTGGTAGCGTTGTGACAAATATAGAAAGCCTGACTGTTTGAGAATTAAGTCGAAAAATATGCAGGGACTCTACAGTTTTCTTCTTACGTGTCCAGCCATTCTCGTGTTGAAATAAAACGTTTTTTCTTCTCTAGGACTGCTGAGCTTCGGGAGAAGATTGAAACAGTCAATGGCGAAATTCAACAGCTAGACATGGATCTTGAAGAACATCAAGGTAAGTAGCTTGCATTGTTTGAAACAATGTGTAATTACTGTTCATGGTATCTGACTCGGTGTTCTTGGGCAAAACACTTTTCTCTCACAGTACCTCTCTCCACCCAGGTGTATAAATGGGTACTGGCGAATTTGATGCAGGAGGTCACGTAACCCTTTGATGGACTAGCATCCCATCCAGGGGGGAGTAGAAATAGTCCCAGTCACTTCATGCTACACAAACCGAAGATAAGAGCCAGCCTGATGGACCACTTGGTTCTTATGTAGACTTTACCCCTTTTACCTATCTGCACAATGTAGTTTGCCTCTGTGCTTTCTATTCGGGAAAGCTAATGAAAAACTCGCTGGCTTGTGCAAACTGTAACTAAGATGATGCCAAGATGAAATTACGTTTTTCGTTCTTTCCATATCGTGCACATACTTGTTAGCTTAGAATCACTATTGAGTTTGTCCTCTGTTTTCAGGTGAACGAAACGTCAAGTACAAGGAATTGAAGAAGCGAGAAGAAACAATGGATGGTATGTCTGTGGAGATCGTATATTCCCGCAGGGGACCTTGTCAAAAGGTCGGAGATGCTCCTCGTCTCGGTTAGGGTGTAACTCATGGATTTTGGTCTCGCTTGGGGTTTTCAGGACAAAACGCAACAATTTTTAGTCGTTGAGATATCCTTCAGGGGTGCACTTGAAGAAATAAAAAAAGCTATCTTGTCCGTTTTAAGTGATGTCTTTTAGGTGTCAAATAAAGCTCGAGCCACGCCCACATTGGTTTAGTTTTAAAATTTTCTGACGAGCATCCCCGACTTTTTCACATTGGAGTCCCTCCTTGGGTGTATTTTTCTTAAATAATTGTCACACACACTGGTTACAATACTTACACAGCTACTTACTCTACTTACAAGGCTAATGCAGTTACTTAGTGCTACCCACGATACTTTTTATTCAATGTGATTACTTCCGCGACTAACAAATAATAAGAGTTACACTACTTATAGTTACAATACAGTACATACAAGTTACTAACAGTACAATACGGTCACTTGCGCTACTTACAATACTAATCAAAACTATAGCGAAATTCTCAAGCGTGATTGGCTATCAGCAGCACGATTTGAGCATTAATTGGACAGTGTACGCGTCATGCTTGTAATTGGACAGTACGCGTCATTTTTCGCGCGGTGTTGCGGTGCACTTTGTTGAGTAAACTGCTGTGTTTTTCAGCTTTCATAACGACGTTTAATCGTTCAGCGATCAATGGTCATCAATCGATGGTTTCTTCGTTTCTCGAATTTTGTCATAGTTTTGATTAATTGGTGATATGCAGTACATCGTGTCGTCCAATTCAGTCTGTAATCATACTCGTGATTAACAAATCGGACTCCCGCTTCGCGGTCGTCCGATTTTGTTAATCACTCGTATGGTTGCAGACCGAATTGGACTCCACTCAGTCCTATTACCATTATCAATACTTACACTACTTACAGTACAATACGATAACTCATGTCGCTTACAATACTAACAGTGAGTATTTTCATACGAATGTGCTGAAATGTTGTATAGTCTATTAATTGATGTTTATATTTCTTTCAGATTTTCTAGAAACCTTTGAAGAAGTCAGAGCGAATGAGCAGGTTTGTCCACAGTTGTGTTACAGCTTTAGCGTGTCTTATCCATAAATATCACATAATTTAGTCAATATGATTGTAACAAAGTCAAGTTTTTTGGCAAAATTTTGTCTATATTTTCTTCGCATTGATGTAAGTTCTTTTTTGTCTCCTCCAGGCGAGGAAACAACAGTTAGAGAACAGCATTGTGAACCGTCTCGAGCACATGAGCAGGGTAAGTTTGTCTCACTATCTTCTTTACCTCTACTTGAACCATAGGGCGTCTTCCTGGATAAACACATTGCCCCTATCAAGAGTAAGGAATTCAGTCTTATTCCCACGTGATTTCAGCCGTCACTCGACTTTTCCTTTAAAGCTGACGTTTTTTCTTCTTTTCAGTGTAAATTTTTCATTCCTTCAGGACGGTGGCCAGACACTAAAGACAGAAAAAGACAAAGCTTTTCCTTCTGTTTCGCTGGCCATTTAACTTCAGTTTCATTTTTTGGCATTGCTGTTGTGTTTTGCTTCTGTCATTTCCTTACCGACATCTTCCGTGTCTTTTTTGTGTATTTCTGTGTTTTCGTTTTCCGTCTTGCAAGTTCCTTTATAACTGTGTTTTCTATTTTGTTGAGCACTTCTGGTGTTTTATTATGTTCTCTCTTATTATAATTGTTTATTCATTTGGTATGAGTGAAACTTGTAAGCTGCTATTGTTTTTATTGTTGTTTTTATTGCTTTTATTGTTGTTGTTGTTGTTGTTATTGTTGTTGTTGTTTCATAGGTCTGTTGTTGTTTTTGTTTTGTTTCCTTTTTGTATTCCTTTCTGTGTTGAGTCCATTCCAACACAACTTTTGTCTTCAGGGGTACACGTATCTAAGTTCACTTAGGGTTAGTGCAAGACTTGAATATTTACCTGTTTCCTTACAAATATTTCATAGGGAATGATACGAACCAAACACCTACCCAGTCCAGCTGAACTTCAACGCATGAAGGTACAGTTTTTTTGTCTTTCATTTTATATAATAGTGCAAAAAGACAGCCTAGGCCTGGTTCACACTACGCCAGACGAATTTGAAAATTTATTAGTAAATTTATGATATACAGTAGTGTCTTTTCTTTCCAACTCACCACATAGGATGACTTGAACTTTAAAGAAACAGAGATGCACAAGTCCCAGTCTACTGCGGCCAGTTTAGGCTCAGGTATGGACTGGAGCACATTATTAAACAGTTTTTGAAACTTGGATGTTAATGTAGAGACCAAAGAAAGTTTCCATATTACCAGGGTGTTTGAATGTGTAACGAAGAACAATTTGAGAAAAGAGTTATTGAAGTTTGTGTTCTCTGGAACAAATTCACCCTAGAATAATGACGCATCTGGAGTAAAAGGAGGTCCTTCTCTCAGAGTTTGCATTTGTGGAGCTCTTTTGATTGGTTTATAAAAACATGTACAATGTTGTCTGGCCAGTCAGAGGTAATAAGTAAAGACATGATACATGACATCTTAGCCAGTCAGGTACAAAACCAGAGCCAATCGTCATTTGTTTTTCTCCGACTTTGTACATTCCAGCCTAGCAAATCCAGCACAAACGTTCGGCCCCAGCAGATCCCTCAGCAACCCATTCGACTCAATACAGTGAATGTTCCCTCAAATTTACAAGTGAAATTGTAAAACTTCTTCAACTGCAGTACTGATATTGAACGCTAACTTGTATGTTTTGCTTCTGTAACCGTTAGAGCACACCCGTCTTCAAATGGACCTGGAGAAAGTAGAACAGGTTGGAAGGCTTTTTTCAAAAGAGCTGTCACTTGTTTGTTGTTAACTTTAATTTGTACCACTCCCTGTTAAGTGGATGTCATTGTTTGATAGCACAAGCACAAGCATAACGATAGTGAGGACAGCCACAACACAAGCATAAGCGCAAACACAAGTAGAACAAATATTTTTGCTCTTCTTGTGCTTGTGCTTATGTCAAGTGACAACGCGCTGCTGCAAGCATGAGTGTAAGCGAAAGTCTGCCATCTTGTTTTACTATATCGAGCTAGGAGTATGGAACCGAAAATAAAGCAGTTATACATTCTGCGCATGCCCACGTGCTTATGCTTGTGTTGTGGTCGTCCTCTTTACCCTTATGCTTATACTTATGCATATGTCGTTGTAAAAACCAGACTTCGGAGTTTGCGTGACATCTTTTAGGATATTGAGCCCCAAAGATCAAAATTCTTGCGAAGATGGTACTCAACCGACACTTAAAAACCAGAAAAGTGGAGCAGAATAGTAGTTTTGATTTCAAAAAAACTATATCGTTATTGTTAGGTCTTGGAACGGTTTTCAGTTGAGTGTCGTAAAACCAAAACCAGAGTAATCACTGAGACTAGTCACAAAGGACACAGACAGTACAGTGAACCTAGGTTTTAGCTAGGATTTAAAAAGTGGACGCCCGAAATGTGCTATAGGGTCTGCTCAAATGAACAATTTATAAGGCAATATACGAAAAATTAAACGATTTTCTTTAATAAGTGGTCGTCCACAGGACGCCTGGACGCCCGTCTGGCTAAAAGTCTGTAGTGAACCAATCAAAACTCGAAGTAATTACATGTAGCTGACGCGAAGCGCCGGAAAACGCGTGCGAGTGAGTTACGACTGGTTTTGGTGTTACTTCTGACTGGGCGAAAAAGTGGACCGAGTTTTTTAAACCAATCATGTAACGAGTAATGCGAAAACAATCACTTCTCGGCACTCAAATGAACACCGCTCTAATCCTTGTAAGTTATGGCCATGATAATTCTTTGATATGACAATCTTGCTTTACATTTTGAAAACAGCTTGAGACAAAAATAACGTCAGAGCTTGAATCACTGAAAGAAAGGATCCAGACAATGACCCAGGTAAATTTTGTTGTTAGTTTTGCTTGTAGTTGTTTTGCTAACATAACTTTCGTGTACAAATCGAAATTCAAGGAAATTTTACTATTAAAAAAACAGTACAACCCAACAAATCTTGCCGTCATGCTCTGTTTGATATGTATTACAAAATGAACAGATCTTTTAATTGGGGAAGTGTTTATTTTTTTTCCTTAGGAACTTGAGACGTACAGTGATTTGGATACTCTGAGAGAACAATCTGAAGAGAAGAAAACGGTAACATATTTGTGATGCATAGAAAGTCAGGAGGGAGTGACCCCAGCATAAGAAGTGCCTTATAGCTGATAAGCGTTATCATATAACTGAGAAAATTACTTCATTGTGATTGCCTGAGAACAGGTCAATTTATCGTTAATTTTTAATTTGCACTGCAGTGCGAATTCACGCGCGCGTTTTCGTGATTTTCCCAGTAATATAATAAATAAGAAACGTGTGAAGGCTCCTGCAATTAAGGATTTACAATACTCGTAACATTTGAAAATTCTTTCAAATTGCACTCTCCTAAAGGCCCGTGTACTTCTTGAGAGAATTTTCAAATGTCACTCGTAGTGTAAATCCTTAATTGCATTCGCATTTATACGATTACCTAAACATATTCTTCAAAGAGCACCTGAAGTTGAATGTGAAACATCAACAGTGATTGATCATCGTTCTATCCTGTTGTATCTCATTTTCTGTGAACTGCTCACCATTCTTTACAGTTTTCGGTATTCCTTTCTACATTCTCGTATCAGTCGAGTTTTTCTTTTTCTTTACAGCCTTTTCATATCACTGAAAATGACTTTCACCGAGAGCAACGAGTCTTTTCACTAAGGAACTAAGGTTTTTATTAGCTCTGATTTCCGCCGCTCATTCGAGTCTGGTCTACGTTCCTATTGGAGTGCGGGCTCCGGTCTCGAACAGAAGCTGGTAATCAAGCTAAGGTTTTTTTGTCAGCAGTTCAGTTTAAAAGGTAACCTTATAACATTTTGTTTTATCGGTAGCGTTTGCATGGAGAAAAGAAGACTTTATCCGCGAGGAAAGAAACCTTCAAGAAACGTAAGTAATTGACTGACTCACTGACTCACTGACTCACTGACTCACTGACTCACTCACTGACTCACTGACTGTGACTGACTCACTAACTCACTGACTCACCGACTCACTGACTCATTGTCTCACTGACTCACTGACTCACTTAGAGTTGACAATAGAGTTACATCAAAAATAATAGGTAAATATGTCAACTTAATGTTTAAAAAAAGAAAAGAGATTCTCAACTTACAAACGAAATGAGCATTATAATTTTTATTTAATTTTATTTGAATTATAAAAGAATCAAGTGAATGTTATTTCTTATTGTACTAGTTAATGTTAAACCTTTATTGTAAACAGACCAATACCTCCCTTTGGAGAGTAAGGCGCAATAAAGATATACTATACTATACTATACTATACTATACTATACTATACTATACTATACTATACTATACTATACTATACTATACTATACTATACTATACTATACTATACTATACTATACTATACTATACTATACTATACTATACTATACTATACTATACTGACTCACTAACTCACTGATTCACTGACTCACTTTCTCGCTGACTCACTGACGCACTGACTAATCTATTGATTGTTTCCTATTTGTTCTGTTCAGACGTTCAGAGGCTGTCTTCACTCTACGATGCCACAAAGAGCAAGCTGATGGAAAATGAGACACATTCACAGGTATTGCTTAGCTGTTACACTTAGCTGTTGATATTTTTTAAAGGAGAGATAAATTCCAAGCCTTTTACTGTTCTGTACGTTCTTTTGATGGACTCTCTCTTTGTTGCATTTCAACCACAGCTTGGAAACTTAGAGAGAAAGTGGCAGCATCACGAACAAAATAACTTCGTCATGAAAGAGTGTATCCTTTTATTTCTAATAACTATCGTAATGATATTTAGTCCTTTCACTCCAGGGTAAGTCCTTGACTCACTTGGTGTCTTTTAACTTTTAGCTCTAGGATAAAACCCTTGCGCGTGACCATTCAAATGAAAGCTATTGAGCAGTTCTTTCATGTGGTACTGTTTATTATGCTGTACAAGGTGGTTCAAACTTTTAAGTCTGTGGATAAAAACCTAGCGTGTGACCTTTCAAATGAAAGCTATTGAGCAGTACTTTCATGTGGTACCATTTATTATGGTGTACAAGGTGGTTCCAACGCTTAAGTCTGTGGATGAAACCCTAGTGTGTGACCATTCAATGAAAACTATTGAGCAGTACTATGCCTTTTCAGTAACTTTAAAAATTGCATCTTGCTGTTATGTATACAACTCCTTAACAGTCCCCAGTTATTGCTTCTAAAAGCATGGAGAGTGACTATCGCCCCTTGAAGCAAAATGTGTCAGAACAACTGGAGGACATTAACAGACTGCTGATCCAGTCTCTTGGAAAATAACTACACCGTCTTAAAAATACATCACTTTCCTTTACAAAGCGTAACCAATAGTTGTAAAAGATACTGTGTACTACCCCTTTAACTTATGGAATAAATTGTCTGTTACAACAAGCTGGAAACTTGCCTACATATTCACAGATAACTGTGTTATTTATTAAGTTTTTGACGCTTGCACGTGACTGATCTCGTGCTCAGATCTCACTCTGTTCCGCTTGGCCGCTGGGTATCTGGGCTCGAGCACCCCACTGTTTATGAGTGATAAATACGTAAAACTGATCAAAAACAACGTATCTATGCCTGATGACCCCTTTGCCTCGTTTCCATGCTAAACCTCCCCCTGACTGTAGCCGGCAGGTAAATAGTTTGTGGGCAAGAGCCTGTAACCAGGGTTATTAAAGTAAGGAAGTGATCCGTTGCTAAGCAGCGTTTGTGACGAAAGCGAAACCATTGGTTACCTCCTAGGCAGGGGTCATCCCTCAACTGCGGGATTTTGTCTACTGTCGTTCAGTGTCTGTTTATTTCTGTGCGCTTTGATTGCCGAATAAATGTAAAACGATACCAGAACACTATTCAATGGATTACAAATGAATTGCAAAGTTATGTACGGTTAGCAAGAATATACTTATTACTAACATTCCAACAAAAAATAAATCCGCTTTACGAGATTATTTCGCAGCTACTCTGCAATTTCTCTCTCTTTCAAGGTCTTATTTAACACTCGTACACACTGTATGTGCAGTTTGTATTCCACATAAGGGAAAACTCTAAATTGTAGAAGCGCTGTGATTCAAGCGTTTATGATTTTCCTAACGAGTTTTCTAACTTTTCGCGCGATTTACAACATCTGTATGAATTTTCTATTTGCCCACGCGGCTTTTTACCATTTTCCGAATGTTTTCTCTTGTAAAATTCTATAAACTCAATTTTTTTGTTCAAAACAATCAATCTCGTTTCCAGAGCCCTCGCTGACTGACGCTGACTGACGCTGGCTGTAAAAGCGAAGGCTCTGGGCATGAAAGATCTCCGCCTTCTTTGAAAAATGTTTTGTGCTTTTCTTCTTTTCAGATGACGGGCACGTTTTTTCCACTTTTCCCACGCGTCTTCCCGTTTTCTTAAAAATCTGAAAGTGAAGAGGTAGCTACTATTTTCGTAGTCGAAGCAGATTGAAAGAAAGAGTCATTTCAACAACAGTTAAACATCTGCATCTTCGAATTAGCGCCCAGGGCGTTTCTTTCAAGTTTAGGAAGAGACGAGGGGCGCGTTCGAGGGGGGCGCTTATTTAATTTTTCCCAATTCGTGGCCTGACCACTAGCGGCCATGATCATTTTTATAATACATCATCTGCGCGTAAACAGCAACATAAGCTGTTTTCCGACATAAAAAGCTGATCCTAAAGTTTAAATCGCGGCACTGTTAGTACTTGTAATTTTTTTTCCAAACTTAACGTGTTCACAAACTGAAGGTAAAGGTAAAGTCTGCTTACGAGCCAAGTGGCCAATCAGGCCGGAGCTTATCCCGGTTTCTGTAGCATGAAGCGACTAGGAGTATTTCTACTCCCCCCTAGATGGGATGCTAGTCCATCGCAGGGTTACCCCCAGCATTAAGTTCGCCGGTACCCATTTATACACCTGGGTGGAGAGAGGCACTGTGAGAGTAAAGTGTCTTGCCCAAGAACACAACACAATGTCCCTGGCCAGGGCTCGAACCCGGACCGCTCGATCCGGAGACGAGCGCACTAACCATGAGACCACCGCGCCTCCCTGTTCACAAACTGAAACAATGTACTAATCTAATACTACACGACGAAAACTATACACCTTTTGTTGTCTCATTACTCGTCCACAAAATGGGGGGGGCGCTTATTCGAGGGGGGGGAGGGCTAATTCGAGGATTTACGGTTTTTCTTTACAACGTCAAGTTTGTCTAGTACTCCTTTGGAAAGTTTCAGCACACAGCCGGTGAATGCATCTTTACTTTCTTTGGAGATCATTTTCACTGGTATGGTTGTCTTCTTGATCCACTTGTCTTCTGTAGGGTCATAGCATTCAACACACAATTGACTTCTCCCAAAGCGATCTGTGCCACCCAGCACATAGAGTGTTCCCTTCAGACAAACCATACTGCCATCTTCGCGAGGAACTTTCAAACTTCCAATTAACTGCCATTCGTTTGTCGAAATGTTAAACATCTCACATGTTTTCAAACACAATGACCAATCCTTCATCCTCCCTCCGGCTACAATAATCTTTCCTTTAGTTGCCACACCAAAAGCGCCCCCTCTTCCTTGTTGCATGCTTGCAATTTCCTCCCATTTGTTTTCTACAGTGTCAAATCTCTCAGCCTTCGCAAAGTACTCCTCTCCCAGCTTTCCACCAAAAACATACAGATGATTGCCAGCCGCAACAACAGAAGAATCGTCCCTACAGCCCTCATGAGATGATAAAACCGTCTGCCATGAACACCGCTCAACATCGAATCTTTTGATAGTGGATTTTTTCGATGATGTATTGATCTCTATCGCATAGAGTTCGCCTCTGACGACAGTCACCTTAACAGGATCTTCTGTGGGCCACTCCAAATGATCCAGGGTAGACCAACAATCAAACACGGGATCATACCTCTCTGCCGTACCATCAGATGAAAAGGCGTACAACTGATCACGGTGGTTTATCATTTGAGTATACTCGTCTCTCTCTGTTAGCCCGTCTGCTAAACGCTTCCACTCGTCTTTCTCTGGGAGATAACACAAAGCGTATTTCCCTCCACAAGCAACAATAGCGCGGGCTTCAAGCCCTTTTCTCGGGGACTGTGGTAGATCTCCTTCACATGTAAAGTTTGTCAGCTTTACAGCATCTGAGATCAGTTTCAAACAACCGAAATTCTCTCGCACAAGCTCATGTGTCACGACATCGAATAAAACGTCACGCGATAGGAAAGCCAGTCGCATGTGACGAAACATTTGTTCAAACGATGCTCTTCGCTCGCTTTTCTTTAGTTCGATCCACTTTAATACGATCTTAAACACATCTGCTTCAACAGCAACTGAAATGTCGTCGCTTGAAATCCACCTCTCGACTTCTTTAGCTTCCAAGTTTAAGAATTCCTCCATTTCTGCCACAGATGCAAAGTTCGCGTGGATAAACTTTCTGGTGTTGGTGACCAGTTCATCGCACTGGTACATCTCAGCGAAATAAAATGTTGAAATGCAATTTGATTTGGACATCTGTCGTTCTAGAAATCGCCCGGATAGTTTTTTCAAACCCGGAATGAGAAGATAGTTCGCTGCAGCGACAAGATCCTTAGAATTCTCTTGAGTTACTTCCACACTTCCTGTGTAGATGAACTCCAAAACATCTTCCATTACAGCACCCGAGATCTGTTCAAACCGAGCAATCCCTTCTCGATTCTCTTTCATGTCGCTCTGAAGAAGCTTGCAGAAGAACGGGCTTGCTGCGGAAAGCACATTTTTATGAGCTTTGAATTCTTTGTCATCCGTCGTCACCAAAGTTACGTCGCATAAATGATCTTGTCTTCGCAACATGTTAAGCCGCTTCGCTAATTCCATACAGAAAGCAGCTTGTTCCGTATCAGAGATTGGCTGTAGATCTTCCATATTCCAGAAGCTAAACTTTTAGAAATTTATGGAGGAGTTGCGTGATATCAGTGCGTTTACCACCGTAACAGTAAAGATTTCAAAGACAAAAACAAAAAGGCTAACTGCTGAGAAAAAATCGGGGAGAAATTTAATTTATCGGCGGCTGAGGCGGAGGTCAAATTCCGCAACATAAGAAGTGCTTATGGTCGTTATCTGAAGCGATTGAAAACGCTACCTTCTGGCTCGGGGCGAGATGCAGTGCCAAGGGAATTTCAAAATAGGTTGACAAAAAGAAGGAATAAATTTGCTTGCAGCAAAATTTCCTCCTCGACGTCCGCCATATTGTTTGCTGCGATTTTCCCGCCAGCACAACGCGCGTGTAATTTTGACAGTTCCGCTGTCCGAAATGTATGCAACAGTCGGCTCTGCGATCGCTTGCGATCGTCTGCGGTTATATGGAAACAACTCTCTTTGCGATCGTCTACGATCTGCGATTTGCGATCCGCGATCGTCTGCGATCGTCTGCGATCATATGGAAACCAGCCTTAAGACAGAACAACTGACAGCGCGCTCGGCAAGAATGGTATACGTCTTGCAAGTACGGCGATTTTTGGAGGCAAACAATTTGTTACTCCCTTTCCAGTGGTTCACCTTTTACACGTAAAACATTTCAGTCAAGGCTTTTTTTCTTTTTACTTAGTGTTTTTGTTTTGTTTTGTTTTTTTCGGTTGTGTGCACCGCAATTTTTTTCACCGCGCGTCATGTTAAAAAAGGAAAACAAAAGGTGTGATATAATCACACCTTTTTGGGCGCATTGAACTAAATTCTGTTGCCGTTTTGCTTTGCGTGCTGTTTTCGTTTTTAGCCATTTATTTCCTTGCTCTGATTTAACCGGAAGCAAATAATCAACTCAAATATAATAAATTGTCTCTTTGTCGATCAGATAAGACATTACGATACCGCGTGTACGAATGAAAGTGAAGAACGAATACTGGTAAAGAAAAAAACACTCAAACTATGTTTTGAAGACACAGTATCCCAGAAAGCAAATTTTGAAACCTGTTAGCTGACAATTTTTTCTTTTTTTTTCGGAAAATTTTCTGGCGGTAAAATTCCTAAATTACTGACAAGCCACTGTGGACGGAAAAAATTGAAAAACAGAGTTGTACCTGTCTTCTTACTTTGAGCTGAAGGACACTAAATATCATCGATCTCTCGGTAAGTAAACAATAAGCAATTCCAGTTTTCGTTCTGTTAATCCCAACTTGCAATATAGCCAGTTATCGAAAGATTTTTCTTAAGTGAGTTACAATTAAATCTAAACTTACTGAAACTGAAAACTACGTAAATATATTTATAAATTCTACTGTACAATGGTCGCAGAAAATGAGACTTGCAATGAAATTTTCCAGTAAAATGTTGAAAATTGTCAGCTGGAGACACAACCGATCCCGTACCCAGACTTCACTCTGTCTCAGTCCCCCCACCGCAAGCCTGTAAGAGGTCTGGGTTCAATATTACAACTGTTCAACGTTATCATTATTCAAGTGCTAATGAAATCAACTGAGAAAACGCGTACGCCGGTAGAGGAGAACGTTAAAAGATAGTGGATTTCGTTTCTCTTCCCGACGACCAAATCTCGTCTTTCCCTTCTTGACTATTCCCCCCGGGGGAGGGGGTTACTCCCACAAAAATTAGGTGGGGGTGTGCTGCCCGCTTCAAAAAACCCTTACCCTATTTATGACCAAAATCTGCGATATTCACTACCCTATTTATGACCTGACCAAAAATTCGAAACCCTATTTATGACCTGACCCTTAAATCAAAACCCTATTTCAGACATGCGTTATAATTAGTTCCCTGGTTCAGACCGATGTTAAATTACCGTAAACATAATTTGTGGAGGGCTTTTGTCGATTTTGTTTTCGATACTGATGAAAAAGTGGCTTCTTACCCACATCAAGGCTGGAGAGCAAAAAACCATACCCTATTTATGACCAAAATGGCCAAAATCAGCTAAAATTGATACCCTATTTATATCCAAAACAGCTGAAAAACCATACCCTTTGGGGCCGCACATACCTATATAGCCCATATAAGGGAGTATCCCCCCCCGGGACTATTCCTTAATAACATCAAGTTTATCTAGTACTCCTTTGGACAGTTTCAGAACACAGCCCGTAAATGAATCGTCTTCGTCTTCGGAGATCATTTTCACTGGTATGGTTGTCTTCTCCATCCACTTGTTCTCTGCAGGGTCATAGCATTCAACACTCAAGTCACTTTGCTCATTGACATCACATGTAGCGCCACCCAGCACATAGAGTGTTCCCTTCAGACACACCATACTGCCACCTTCGCGAGGAACTTTCAAACTTCCAATTAACTGCCATTCGTTTGTCGAAATGTTAAACATCTCACATGTTTTCAAACACCATGCCCAATCCTCCATCCTCCCTCCGGCTACAATAATCTTTCCTTTAGTTGCCACACCAAAAGCGCCCCCTCTTGCTTGTTGCATGCTTGCAATTTCCTCCCATTTCTTTCCTAAAGTGTCAGATCTCTCAGCTTTCGAAGCGAAGTCGTCCTCTGTTATCCCACCACAAACAGACAGATGATTGCCAGCCGCAACAACACAAGACAATACCCTGCAGCCCTCATGAGATGACAAAATCGTCTGCCATGAACACCGCTCAGCATTGAATCTTTTGATAGTGGATTTTCTGGATAATCTATTCATATCTATAGAATAGATTTCGCCTCTGACGACAGTCACCTGAGCAGGATCTTCTGTGGGCCACTCCAAATGATCCAGTGTAGACCAACAATCATACACGGGATCATACCTCTCTGCCGTACCATCAGATGGAAAGGCGTAAAGTTGATCACGGTAGTTTATCATTTGAGTGTTGTTGTCTCTCTCTGTCAGCCCGTCTGCTAAACGCTTCCACTCGTCTTTCTCTGGGAGATAACAGAGAGTGGACTTCCCTCCACAAGCAACAATGGCGCGGGTTTCAAGCCCTTTTCTCGGCGACTGCAGAATATTTTCTTCACTTGAAAACCCAGTCAGCTTTATAGCTTTGGAGAGCAGCTTGAAACAATCAAAATTCTCCTCCACGAGTTCGTTTGCCACGACATCCAATAAAAAGTCCCGCGATAGGAAAGCCAGTCGAACGTGACGAAACAATTTTTCAAACGATGCTTTTCGCTCGCTTTTGTTTTGTTCGATCCACTTTAATACGATCTTAAACACATCTGCTTCAACAGCAACTGAAATTTCGTCACTTGAAATCCACCTCTCGACCTCTTTAACTTCCAAGTTAAAGAATTCATCCATTTCTGCAACAGATGCAAAGTTCTCGTGGATGAACTTTCTGGTGTTGGTGATCAGTTCGTCACACTGGTACATCTCAGCAAAATAAAATGTTGAAATGCAATTTGATTTGGATATCTGTCGTTCTAGAAATTGCCCTGAAAGATTTTTCAAACCCGGAATGAGAAGGTAGTTCGCTGCAGCGATAAGATCCTTGGAATTCCCTTGAGTTACCTCGACACTTCCTGTGAGGATGAACTCCAAAACATCTTCCATTACAGCACCCGAGATCTGTTCAAATCGAACAATCCCTTCTCGATTCTCTTTCATGTCGCTCTGAAGAAACTTGAAGAAGAACGGGCTTGCTGCAGAAAGCACATTTCTATGAGCTTTGAATTCTTTGTCATCTTTCGTCACCAAAGTTATGAATCAGTCAATTCCAGCAGTGCCCATCCCCCCCCCCCGGGCAACTGTGGGACATTTGCTCAAGTTGTCAGTCCCAGGGGTGGGGCATCCGCAATTTTATCGCGGCCCGGGGGCTGGGCATTTGCGTACCCCGGGGCGACCCCCGGGCATTCGACACACGTGTTTTGGAAAGTGCCGTGGATGAGTTTATCGGGAAGACGAGGCCTTTGTCGAACAATGGTTTGTCCGTCAGGGACTAGAGAAACTTGTTTTTAAAGTTATGTTTTCTCAATTTTAGATATTTCTTCATTACTTGTAAGCATATAAATATAAGCGACAAGGTGAACTATATTTTGTTTATCACAAAACAATAACTGACGTGAACACGACTATTTCGCATTTCGCATTCAAAACTAGCCTAGCATTTTTTAAATTCATGAAAGTGGAGTTAAAATACATAAGGTTTGCGAATTCAAATGATGCGATCTTGAAGACAGATCTTGCGAGCTTAAAATGCAATGCATCATCATTTAAAATGTCTTGATTCTTCACAGAAAAAGTAGCCTGCGAATACAGGCGCCTATCATCGGTCGCGGCTGGGGGCACGTCCGCCGCAATCCCAGCTATCCTCTAGCAAACCGTTAAAAACAAATATAAAGAAATAAATATAATCAGAATCAACTAACACGTGCTGTTGTCCTTGAAGTCTTACCGTTGCATTAAAATACTGAACAGTTGACCGTTTTATTCACTGATTAATTAAAAAACTGCGGAGGTCTTGGAAGGCGACGATCCCGGGGGCGGGGCATTTGCCCTCTTTCTTCGTCCCCACCCCGGGGAATTTGCCCATTTTTTTAAAACAATGCTAATGCTCAGGGTTAGCCCGGGGGGGGGGGGGATGGGCCCTGCTTGAATTGACTGATGCATTACATCGCATAAATGATCTTCTCTTCGCAACATGTTAAGCCGCTGCGCCAATTCTACGCAGAAAGCAGCTTGTTCCGTATCAGAGATTGGCTGTAGATCTTCCATATTCCATACAATGAACTTATTTCTGTAAATTACAGATTCCTTTGGCCTAAAATAGCTCTACGAAATCAGTCACGACCGAATATACAATCGACAGCGAAACTGTTTGAAAGAGGACACTGGGGAGCGACATGACGTCATCGTGTGAGGAAAAATTGATACACTGGACTGGACTTGGAAAGAACGCAAAACAAATAAGCGTGCGAGCGTGACTGTGAGCGTTACGTGCGAGCGACGAGCGGCGATGCCGCGAGTAGCTAGCAGCCGTCTTCCGACGCCCACGCTTCTAGCGGCTTGCGGCATCGTTACTCGCACGTCACGCTCACAGTCACCAGTCACGCTAATGTGTGCTTACTTGTTTTGCGTTCCTCCCCACGGATTTTCGAGGAAAAGAGAGACTGTTTGCCTCTAGATGATGCGATAATGAAAACGCAAATTGAGCCTTACTTCATGGGCAGATTTCAGGGGAACCTAAGACGCCACTCCTCTCCCTACCCCCCTACCCCCCTATTCCCACGACTTTTTTCAGGCGATAAGTCATTCGCTTTTAGCTGGCAAGCACTCTCTATCTCTCTAGATCTCTTCGAACGGTCGTCATACAAATCCGCTGTGAAGGAACAAAGACTGTCCCATGTTGTCCTTCACGTAGGCCTGCGCCTGCACTCAGCGGATTCTCCCAACTAGAGAGAGGCCGAGGGGCCGAGGGGCCGAGGGGCCGAGGGGCCGAGGGGCCGAGGGGCCGAGGAGCCGAGGGGCCGAGGAGCACTGGGATGAACACATTAATTCAACATTGTGGCGAGTCTTTAGCCCTTCCGAAACACGTCGGAATTTAAACCACATTGAACAGAGATTTCAGGTCTCAAGTGATTTTTCCTCTCTATTAGGTATCGGAAAAATTCGTGCTCAGTTAGAAGCTTGTCAGATCATAAGCAACGTGTACACGAAAGATCTAACAAGATCCGCAGCTGAAAAATTCGAAGTTGAACGCCATAAAATGTTGACACAAGAATGGTACTTTCTTGAAAAGATTATGAGGTGAGCCATCTGATGTCTTTTTTCTCATTTTTAACTAGGAAAATATTTATTATTTTCCAAGGTGTAGTGGCGGAACGATCTCACTCCATTACTCCTTCACTCCTTTACCGGGTCACTTCCCGTAAAATATTTGGAAACCCGGGGCGGGGGGAGAGGGGAAACTCCCATATGAAAAAGCAGGGAATGCTCGTCAGGAAATTTGAAATTCAACTCGTAAAGGAGACTAATCTGGACGTTGCTTGAGCTTCATTAGATCCCTGAAAGATACCACCTAAAATTGAACAGGTTCGATCACTAGCCTCTCTTCAAGAAAGGATCCCGCGTACTTGTAGACCCAACTCGCGTAGTCAGAAATCAAGCCTGAAAGCAGAAATTACATGAGAGTGTTCCTTTTTCTATTATTTCTTCAAGTGCACCCTATAGGATACTTTGACAGCTAAATGGTGACGTTTCATCATCAACACCCTAAGTGAGACCAGAATCCTTGATTTGTACCCGATAAGACAAGCATCCCCGACCTTTTCTCCCCCGGGTTTCGAACATCAGCCGTCTAAGGCTGTTTTATTGTCGCTTGCAGCGTGTCAAGTTGGTTATTTTCAAGAGGTAGACGGTATAACCATTTTTTCTTGGAAGGAAAATATTTATGGTTTTTCCTTAGCGATTCAATTCAGGGAAAGTCTGCGTAGTTTTTCCTTCACAAAGCTACGTGATATTGTGAGTTTGAAAGCAATTGATATGAACGACTGATTAAAGGCTCCAGACGAGTTTTTTTTAAAAACACAAAAAACGGAAAAACAAACGCTACCTTTCGGTAAATGGTTTCTTGACAGAAAAAGAAAAAACAATGAAGAAGGAAAGGAATATAACAGCCAGTAATCAGCACAGTGACTGTGGTTTGAACTTCCAATGTTTCACAAGGCAAGCCAGCGCTTATCACACTGGGCTACATGTACATCAGCTACCGGAGAGCAAATTTAAAGTTATTTATTTACGTACCGCAGGCTCAAGTGTTTCGTTCAGTCTATACTTCGCTTTTGACCAAACAAAATTATCTTGCCATTTTCGACTACAGCGCAAGGAACACATCATTGTACAGATACATGTAATGAAAAACATGTAGGCAGGCCTTAGTAACAAACAGTTTTTTACGTTGAACTTTTTCATTTTGCAAATATCACAAAACACTCCTGAATGGAAAAAGGCTTTATGGACTTGGTCGAAAGCTAGACTGCTTTCACATCACAAGTAATTCCTTAATGAACAATGCCTCATAGCACCCTTTCATAATACATTTTTCAAGTTCAGTGGCTCATAGCCACTTTGATTCATTGCTGATAGCAGTAGGCTTTAGTGTTGATTACAGTTTTACAGTGTAAGTAAGCTTATTTTACACTAGATTTTTGATTCGGTCAGTATAAAACACAGACTGAGGACCGGGAAGTAAAATGCAGACTGCAGAGTATAGACTTTTTGACTGAATGATGTTATCATTTCCACCATTGAGACCTAACCGCAAACAGGCTAACTGGAGCATTATTTAGGCTAACCTGAGTGATGTGTAGGCTAACTGGAGTGGTATTCAGTCTAACAGGAGCGCGATTCAGGCTGACCGGAGTGCAGTCTTTCACTACCATTTAAGCCTGAATAATCATGTTTAAGATCAGTGCCTGATACTATTATTATAAAACTATATATACTTATGAAGTCTGTAGTCTGCAGTCCGCATTTAACTCTCAGTCTGCATTTTACCCCGGTCTGTAGTCCGCAGTCTGTGTTTCAGACTGACGAGTTTCAATTTGATTGCCAGCAAAGTGGAAGTGAAATCTGAACATCTTAGTTTGTACATTACTAAATTACATAGGTCATCAAAGAATATGCGAGCGTACAGTCATTCCCATGGCCCTTTCATAAAATAACCACAGAATCATTAAAAATATAAAGAACAGCTAAACTGTTGGAATTTTGTAAGCAGTACCATCAGTACAGAGTAAATGATGCAGTTCATAAATTAGTATCTTTAGAACAAGGAAAAAGAGTCTACTCCAATATTATACCTAAATGTTGGGTATTAAAGTTCAAAATATCATGGGTAATCAAATTTCTGCAGGTCCCAGGTTAAAATCTACTCGTAGTTTATAACAAATTAGGTGGCTATTATGTTAGTTACAGTAATTTAATAGAATAATTTTGAGCAATTAATTTGTGTATTTATTTATTTCTACTTATATTCTGTTTGCAGAATGCTAAACTGGTTACAATTTATTGGTTCTGTTTGACACACAAATCTTACAAGAGGCATGCAGGTTGTGGTTTCACTAGATAGTACAAAGGTACTGGAGTTGTGGGAATATCATTCCAGATTTGTACTATCCTTGTCAGCAAAAGCCTATACTTAGTATGTGTTGCTTGAATAAAACAATAACAACCCTCAATCATTCTCTAATCATTGCAGGCTTTGTTAAATTTACTTTCTAGACTCTTCTTCATTTTTGGACTATTTCTATTTTGGCCAATGTACAATTAATGTTTAGTCCCTAAAAAGGCCAATCACTGCTATAAGATTGTACAACTGAAGTGCAAGGTACCTATGCAGTTATTGGAGAGTCTTACAGTCAAACTCACAAAACTGTGAACACTTAAAATATGTCTGGAATGTTTATTGTGTTATAAACAATCACGAGCGAGATCTTCAACCACAGAAACCACAGAAACAGATGAGTTTCTATCAGTCACGGAACAAATTTGTTTCGTGACCGGTCTCAAAATAAATCCTCTATTTCGGTTATACAAGAAATTAGATAATTACTATTACAGGCTATTTAAACACTAGCGAAGAGGGTTTAGGATATTTTTAACATGAGAAAACTGTTGTCACAAACCAATGTGCTAGGCTGACACGACAGGCGGCTGTTGAATCACTCAAGCGCAAACGATCCAAATCAGTACTTTCATTATTTCGTTTCATTATAATAATTTTGATAAAGATGAAAAGCGACAAGTGATATTGATTAAGATAGACGTCTTCCATTATATTTTGTAATAAGTGAATCAAGTGCAAATTTATTTGGGAAGGAACAGCGGAAAATTGAGGTGTTTACTGTTTGCCACAACTAATTGCAAAATTAGCAAAGTACATTTGCATTTATCATGGTCAATCTTTCCAGGGTGTTTAGATCACCGAACCACCGAGCCCGAGGGATTGTAATTATTTGCTAAAATAAATTGAGTTGCTAGTTTAACCAAAGATGATACCAAGGTTAGCGAAACCACCAAAATTTTAAATTTATATTCATCCCTATTTATAGCTGCGTCAAATTAACCGTGGTTTCGCTTGAGTAACTGTATGCGTCAGCAGGATTCTTGTTTTCCAAAACGCACAAACTGAATACTGGCTGTGGTTCTTGATACAAAAGGATAGCAATTATTTAGACTTTCAGGAATATATTAACACAGAGGGTGTATCTTGGGACAAAGCGAAAATCAAAACGATACCTGTATTTATAGTTCTGTGACTGATGCACTACATCCATGTTCTGCAAGATCTGACTCGTCAGTCGTGATTGGTTATTACACAATAAACATTTCAGACATATTTTAGGTGTTCATGGTTTTGCGAGTTTGACTGCAATAAATATTTCTTTGCAAAATAGTGTTTCCTGTGTTTTAAGAATACATGTGTATTAATGGGAAACTTTGCTTGAAGCACTAACAAGTGAGCTGTTTGTGGTATTTCTGTATTATGTAGTTTTGACTTGCAGGAGTCACAACCAGAAAGTACAACATAAAAGATGATGTTAACTCACACCAGGGGGGTATTCTCAGAAAAATTGGGTGGGGTTGTGCGGCCCGCTTCCCAAAACCCCTGCCCTATTTATGACCAAAATCTGCGATATTCCCTACCCTATTTACGAGCTGACCAAAATTTCAAAACCCTATTTATGACGCGACCCTGTTTCAGACCTGCGTTATAATTAGTCCCTAGTTCAGACCAAAGTTAAATTACGGTAAGCATACTTTTTGAAGGGCTTTTATTGAGTCTTTTTGATAATGATGAAAAAATGGTTTCTTCTTAAAAACTTACCCATATCAAGGCTAGAGTGCAGAAACTATACCCTACAGTGTATTTATGACCAGAACGGCCAAAATCAGCTAAAATCGATACCCTATTTATGACCAAAACGGCTGAAAAACCACACCCTTTGGGGCCGCACATACCTGTATAGCTAGCCCATACAAGGGAGTACCCCACCCCACCCCACCCCAGGAACTCACATCACTCCTCTCCTCTTGCCAAGCAAGCTTAAAATGTATAGGGCTGTTTGTAAGGCCTCATCCATTACATTTAGGACATTCATATGAAGTGGCAGAAGTTGTGTTCTTGCTAAAAAATATTTTGAAGTGTCTTGCATCTAAGCGATGTAGCTAATTTGACATGTAAACAACAAAAACATGTCACGGAATATTTTATTTAATGATATTTTTTTCCCAAGAGTGATTTTTTTTACAATCACTCCATATATATATTTTTAATCCTATTTCAAAAATGTTCTGTAACTTTTTTCACTGATATTGAATATAGAAAAATGCAGACACATTGTTTAAGCACTTTGGGTCTGGAACCTGAGTAACAAATTAAATTGGCAAAAAAATTGCATTGACCTGTTTAATTGTACATATTTTCTGTATTTGCTGTTGTTTTCTTTGTGTCCAAGTCTCTTTTGGAAATTGAGGGACAAAAAAACTTGAAAATTTTACAATTTTGACCCAAAAGCCTGGAGGCGTTTTAGAATATTGATATATCGAACGCGGCCTATAAGGCTATTACAGCTAATCTCAATCCGCCGAAGGAAAAAAGATGGCGATTGGTACATTTACCCATAATTCTGAGCGCACGGAAACTTAAACAACGCTCATATAAAAAACAGACAGGAACGTTGTAAAACCTTCAAACCCCGCGCACACAATGTCGATAGCACATGGACATGTACTGAAAAAATATGGCTTTCCTTGTACTATACGAGCTGTATTAGGCTCGCATGGTATTGTGGTAAAATGTACAGCCGCCATCGTTTTTCCTACGGAGGATTCCAGAGCCCCCGCTCGTCCGATGCCGCTGAACGTAAAAGCGAAGGCTCTGGGCATGACAAGTGATAATCATTGGCAAGCACTCTTGCTTTAAAAACAAAAGTAGTTGTACCTGTATTCTTATTTTGAGATGACGGGCACTAAATAACATCGATCTCTCGGTAAGTAAACACCAAATAATTCTTGTTTTCGTTTTGTTAATTCCAACTTGCAATATAGCTAGTTATCGAAAGATATTTGTTAAGTGAGTTACAATTAAATCTAAAACTTACAGAAACTGAAAACTATGTAAATATGTTTATACATTCTGCTGTACAATGGTCGCAGGAAATGGAAGACGGAATGAAACTTTCCAGTAAAATGTTGAAAATTGTTAGCTGGAGACACAACCGATCGCGTAACCAGACTTCACTATGTCTCAGTCTACCAATCCGCCTGCCTGTAGGAGATCTGGGTTCAATATTACAACTGTTCAAGGTTTTCATTTTTCAAGTGCTGATGAAATCTACTGAGAAAACGCCTACGCCGGTAGAGGAGAACGTTTTCCCTCGCAAATATGAGCAAACGTAAAGGATAATGGATTTCGTTTCTCTTCCCGACGACCCGATCTCGTTTTTCCCTGCTTGACTATTCCTTAATAACATCAAGTTTGTCTAGTACTCCTTTGGAGAGTTTCAGTACACAGCCAATGAATAAATCTTTATTGTCTTTTGAGATGATTTTCACTGGTATAGTTGTCTTCGCGATCCACTTGTCGTCTGTAGGGTCATAGAATTCAACAATCAAATGACTTTGCCGTACTGAGTCATATGCGCCACCCAGCACATAGACTGTTCCCTTCAGGCACACCATACTGCCATATGTGCGTGAAACATTCAAACTTCCAATAAGCTGCCATTCGTTTGTAGAAATATTGTACATCTCACATGTTCTCAAACTGTCTACTCCCCCCTCCACTTCCACCTTACCCATTCCTCCAGCCAAAAAAATCTTCCCTTCAGTTGCCACACCAAAACCAAAGGCTCTCTTTTGCTGCATGTTTGCGATTTCCTCCCATTTGTTTTCTACAGTGTCGAATC
Organism: Orbicella faveolata; assembly: GCF_042242905.1. Classification (NCBI taxonomy): domain Eukaryota; kingdom Metazoa; phylum Cnidaria; class Anthozoa; order Scleractinia; family Merulinidae; genus Orbicella; species Orbicella faveolata. Next base: position 17,540,848 of record NW_028301541.1, read on the forward strand.
TCTCAGCTTTCGAGAGGAAGTCATCCGCTTTCCCGCCACAAACATACAGGTAATTGCCAGCCGCAACAACACAAGACCATTGCCTGTAGCCCTCATGTGATGACAAAACTGTCTGCCATAAACACCGCTCAACATAGAATCTTTTGATAGTGGATTTTCTGGATGATGCATTGATCTCTATGGAATAGATTTCACCTCTAACGACAATCACCTTAGCAGAGCTTGTGATGGAGAAGTCCAAAGTACACCAGCCGTTAACAACGGGATCGTACCTCTCTTCCTTACCAGCAGATGGGAAGGAGTACAACTGACCACGGTTGTTAATCATTTGAGTTCCATGGTTCCTCTCTGACAACCCGTCTGCTAAACGCTTCCACTCGTCTTTATCTGGGAAATAACAGAAAGTGTATTTCCCTCCACAAGTGACAATGGCGCGGTTTTCAAGCCCTTTTCTCGGCGACTGTAGACGATTTTCTTCACTTGAAAACCCAGTCAGCTTTATAGCTTTGGAGATCAGCTGTAAACAAACGAAATTCTCTTCCACGAGTTCGTTTGTCACGATATCGACTAAAAAGTCACGCGATAATGAAGCCAGTCGCAAGTGACGAAACAATTGTTCAAACGATGCTCTTCGCTCGCTTTTGTCTTGTTTGATCCACTTTAATACGATCTTAAACACATCTGCTTCAACTGCAACAGAAATTTCGTCGCTTGAAATCCACCTCTCCACTTCTTTAGCTTCCAAGTTTAAGAATTCATCCATTTCTGCAACAGATGCAAAGTTCGCGTGGATGAACTTTCTGGTGTTGGCGATCAGTTCGTCGCACTGGTACATCTCGGCAAAATAAAATGTTGAAATGCAATTTGATTCAGACATCTGTCGTTCTAGAAATCGCCCAGCAAGGTTTTTCAAGCCCGGAATGAGAAGATAGTTCGCTGCAGCGATAAGATCCTTAGAATTCTCTTGAGTTACCTCGACACTTCCTGTGTAGATGAACTCCAAAACATCTTCCATAACAGCACCCGAGATCTGTTCAAACCGAACAATCCCCTCTCGATTCTCCTTCATGTCGCTCTGAAAAAGCTTGCAGAAGAACGGGCTTGCTGCAGAAAGCACATTTCTATGAGCTTTGAATTCTTTATCATCTTTCGTCGTCAAAGTTAGGTCGCATAAATGATGTTGACTTCGCAGCATGTTAAGTCGCTTTGCTAATTCCACACAGAAAGCAGCTTGTTCTGCATCAGAAATTGGCTGAAGATCTTCCATATTCCAGACCCTTAGTGCGGTAAATTACAGATCCCTTTACAAACGTTTAGATTTACAGTTGCAGTACGAAATCACGACGGACCGCAATCGAGAGCGAAACTGTTCTTCTGCGGAAGTGGAAAGAGGTGAAAAAGATACTGGACCGAGATGACGTCATCGTCAAGATTGGAAAATCAAGAACTGGACTGGACTTGCAAATCACAGACTTGAATTGTAGAACGCAGCCTAGAAAAAAAGAAAATTTGTAAAAATGGGACTTGGAAGAAGAAAAGACTTGTAAAACGTAGTAAAGTATTTGTTTCTACTGAAACGATCATGTCTCATCCAAAGAATCACATGAATTAAATATAATTTGTAACAGAAAAAGAAACATATACTTCATCAGTCAGTAACATTAGATCTGTTCATGTCATCTCGTCTTTTTTTATCCATAATGTTGCTGCCTGTACAGGGCTCGCTGGGTCAACCAAATTGCCTTGTTAGTAAAGTATTCACCATTCCGTATCTTCCGTAAGTTCAGTCCAAATGTTTTATTTCCAGCTGCGTTGCACTTGGTTTCCAGATTCCCGGTTAAGAGAAAAAAAACACGGTTTATCGGGTAAGTGCTTCCTCTGTATAAAGAGCACTTTTTTTATTGCAAGTAGAAATTTAGTATTGCCACTGTTATTACATTATTGCCAGGCTTTTCATTTTGGTCAACACAAGGTCGATCGGTGAACCAAATATTAAATTTGTTATCCAGGAAACATATACCTCATAACATATAACGGGTCATTCCTAATTGGTTTCTCGCTCTGGGTTTTTGTTAATTGCAATCTCATAATGTAAAGTGAATCTTCAAACAGTTTTTACCCCTTATCGTTTTACTCTCCGGCCCCTATGAATAATCAAACAAAAGAATAATTAGCAGTACACTTTGCGTACACGTTTGACGAGGCACAAAAGAAACCTTTTCCAGGGGAAGAAGTCACAAGAAGAGCTTTTGTTCTAGGAAGGATAGAATACGCTGGTCTATGGCCTAAACGAGGACATTTTTTAAACAGGGTACAGTATTTAAGGTGTTTCGCTTAAAACGGGTTTTATACTTTCACTATTTAGTTTCTTGAACAGGGTATTTGTTTGTTTTTAGCCTGTGTACTGTACAGCCACACACTCTCCTCGGAGTGAGCAGATGTACACAGTCAAGACAGGATAAAGGGAAAGAGTTAATCCCCAATTTAGATCTTCGTGGGCGGACTTAGAGGGCGGGGGGTGAATTGGCTGGCAAGTCAGTGGCCACCCCCCTTATGGAGACGAACAAGATAAAAACAAATTGAAAAAGATGGTGAATATTATGCTAGAAATAAAGACAAACTCTCTGGACAGGTACCTCATTGAATTACAAGCTTTTTTTCTTGCTAAAACAGTGAAAAAGATATGTTATCCTTTAACAGCTACGCAGCGTAACAGTTTTTGTGGCTACTGTTGCTAGGCAAAAATAGCCACTATGTCATCATATGTGTAAGTAAGGAGAGTGTCCAATTTTCGGATTGTGTTCGGAACTATTCGGTCTTCTGTGACTGGTAATCGAACGGAAGTGGGTCCGATGTTCATATTCAGAAAATATTCTGGCGTATAATATCGATTTTCTCTCGGTTTTACACGAACGACAATCGATCGTCTATCGTTGTTATTCCGGATTTATACGACGGTACCGAACTGTTACCGATCGACCAGCGAAACTAAATCGATCCTGCTTCTCTCACTAATGATCGAATTTTTATCGACTGCTCACGCGCACAACGTATCAAAAATGTTCTGGTTGGGAGCTCGAGTTTTCAGCTGAGCCTCTGTATTTACGATGTGTTTGTCCTATTTTCGACCAGTAATCAGGTACAGTAATCAGGTACAACTAACTCCTCTAGCAGCATTCAAGCAATATGCACAATCTTTCTTCATAAAGAGATTTTAGCCCTTTTGATGTTGCGGATAGAATGTTTATGGCCGAGTGATTTGTTCAGCTCAGCATTGCGAAATGCTCCATGTACAGGATCTAAGAATTTACAAACGGGTCATGAATCTTTTCCCTCAGGAAACGATTAATTACCGTCGTAGATCAAAAGATTGTCCTGCGAGACACAAACCTGAATTCCTTTTGGAGAACAAAAATCTGTCCTTCGGGAAACGAAGACACAAAAGTATTTCCTTTGGGAAACGTGACTAGAGAGATCACTGGTGGTAGTAGTGAAACACAGAGCAATAATACGACATCCATGCTTCCTAGATGCTGAACATGCAAAGCAAAATAGCTTGCTGGACACTGACACCTGCTTGAAAGCTGTGTCTGTTGTGGAAATGTGACAATATAGCACTTATTTGTCAAACAAATACTCAGAGCAAGAGAAAGAGATCCAATGGGTCATTGAGAGGACTTTTGAACTCACTGAAATGAAACATAAACTGAGAAAGAAAGATCTTCCTGTTTTATTCATATTTAAACAATGGAGTAGCAGGTCTAAGACTTATAAGTTTCTAGAGCCCTTTTTTCATTTGAAATATATTCATAATATAAAGTATTTGTGATGTCTTATAATTCATCAGGGAGACATGTTTTGGTGTCAAATCACAGTCCTGCAGTAAATAATTAATATTGCCTAATCTAGTGGAATATGAAGCACTGATTCTAATTCAGTGTTAAATCGGTCAGCGTAAAACACAGAATGTGGACTGGAGACTACAGACCGGGGGTAAAATGCAGACAGAGGGTAAAATGCAGATGCAGGCTACATACTTTTTAACTGACTCGTGTTACCGTTTCAATCACTGACAGCTAACCGTAAACAGGCTAACCGGTGCGTTATTCAGGCTAACGTGAATGATATTTAATCTAACCAGAGTGCTATTCAGGCTAACCGGAGTGCAGAATTTCACTACGATTTAGCCTGAATAACCCTGTTTACGGTTAGCAATCTATGATGGAAATAACACGACATACGACTAAAACGTCTTTAGGCTGCAGTCTGCATTTTACCCTCAGTCTGTATTTTACCCTCAATCTGCATTTTATCCCCGGTCTGCATAAATGAATCAGCTTCAAGACTGTCAAGCTTTTCTTTTTGTGTATAGCTCGCATAGTTAGGCAGGTGAATAAGCAGCCGTAACGTTTCAGTTGACTCCGGCCCCTCTTCACCACAAAAGGGCCAAAACAGTCTACACCAACATAGGAAAATGGGGGGTTGTCTGGCGTTGCTCTGTCGGCAGGTAGATCTGCCATCTGCTGAACTCCTAGCTTTCCTTTGAGCCTCTTACACATTACGCACTCCCTTAGGACCCGCTTCACCAGTGGTCTAGCCCATACGATTCAAAACTTCTGCCCGATGAGGGAGAGTACGTACTCCTTACCAGAATGCCCGCTCTGAAACTCATGAGCTCGTCTCGCAACAAGCCTTGATACGTGATGACTCTTTGGCAAAATAATGGGATGCTGAGCTTTCTCGTGCAGGGGTGCATTTTTCAGACGGCCTCCTACTCGGAGTATCCCTTCTTCATCCAGAAACGGTTCCAGAATATAGATCGGGCTCTTCTTCACAACAGGCTTTTTTGATTTAAGAACCCCCACTTCTCCTGTGAAGTGCTTGTGCTGAACAGACTTAACGATAGCTGTTTCTGCAGCTTGCAACTCTAGTGGGTCCAGAGGATCAGCGATTACTGAAGGTGGCCTTTCCTTACTTCTCGTCTTCGCTCTCAGCCAATCCCTGCAGCGAAGTAACCAAGCCACATTCCTTTTCAGACGATGGCAGCAAGAGTAACTCTCTATAAAACGGATCATGAGGTCTCCTGATTCTAGTTCTTTATCCGCTCTGGGCATGCCGTGTCTCCCCCTATACCCAGCATCATACTGCACATTTGAAAGGCAACACAAACAACTTCCGGCACAGCTGAATTGGTGGGCCAGGCAGTCTCATCTTGCCAAAGGAATTCTAGACCTGGCTTCCAACGATCACTGGAAATCATATCAAACCCGTTCAAACCTCTGGAGACATCATCAGGGGGATTTCCCTTTGTGCCAACCTTCCTCCACTGTCTCGGCATTGACCCATCATGAATGACAGCCAACCGGTTCGCCACAAAGTTTGGAACCTCTTATTGCAACTGTAGATATATTGAAGAACAATCATACTGTCAGTCCAGAATACGGAGTCTTGAATCTCCAAAGAGAGTTCACGGGACAGCATTCGATCCATTCTCACGGCAATCACGGCAGCAGACAGTTCAAGCCTTGGTATGGTCATCTGCCTAATCGGGGCCAATCTGGACTTCCCCAACGACAGGGAGCAGTGGATTTTTCCCTCTGCGTTCACTGCGCGGAGATATGAAACAGAACCGTAGGCTGACATAGAAGCATCACAGAAATGATGTTGTTCACATTTTAACGGCCCTCCGAAACTGGCAGGCACCAAACAACGCTAAACCTTGAACTGATTCAGTAGTGGGAGCTCCTCTAACCACTTACTCCACCGCACCTGATTCTCTGGGTTCAGTGGATCGTCCCATTCCTTGCCGGACTTACACTCGTCTTGGAAAATCACCTTAGCACGAAGAACAAACGGGCACACCAGTCCCAAAGGGTCGTAAACAGAACTAACTATACTCAGAAGCCCTCTCCGGGTGAACTCTCTCTGCTTACTCTTGATCTGAATGCCAAATTGATCAGTGTCAGTGTTCCAGTGAATCCCTAAGGCCCTCTCAACAGGCAGAGAACTGCAGTCAAGATCGAGGTTCTTGACTCCCGTCGCTCCCTCTTCTACAGGAATAGCCTCCAGTTCTCTTCATTACTGATCCACTTTGTCAGTCGAAAGCCCACAAGCGCAAGCAACTTGCATAAGCTATGTACGATGTTGATGGTCTCCTCAGTAGTACCAACAGACTTCAGGCAATCATCGGCATAAAAATTCTTCAGCACAGCTTGGATTGTCTCTTCAGGGAAATCCATTCTGTGATCATCTGCCACACGCCTCAGAGCAAAACTAGCGCAACTCGGACTCCACACTCCTCCAAACAGACGCACACACATCCTGTAGACTTCTACCTCACCACCAATCTCACCATTCTTCCACCACAGAAAACGCAAGGCATCACGGTGCTTGGGAGACACCCGAACCTGATGAAACATTCCTTCGATGTCTCCCATTACAGCCACTTGTTCTTCCCTGAAACGTAGTAAGACCCCTACGAGATTGTTTGTAAAGTCAGGACCTTGCAAAACGTCTTTGTTCAGCGACGTGCCACTAAAGGTCACTACACAGTCAAATACAATTCGCAACTTCTCGGGTTTGTTTTCATTAATAACATTGTGGTGGGGAAGGTACCAATTCTGTCCAGGCGTCGGACCTATTTCCTCGTCAAGCCCTTTCTCTGCATAACCCTTGTCAAGAAGTTCTCGAATTCCGCCCTTGTACTTGGCGTGTAACTCGGGGTCTTTCCGGAACCGACGCGCCAACGACTGAAGCCTCTTTTCAGCAACACTTCGATTATCAGGCAAATTAGGGAGCTTGGACTTGAAGGGGATATCCATCTGATAATGTCCCTCAACTACCTCTACCGACTGTTCCCATATATCAACAGCTCTCTTATCTTCGACTGAAAACTGTGGAAAACTGTTTGCCAAGGCTTCACTTGTTTCAATCTTCCAAAACTGCTCCACCTGCTCATCCAGACTCTCATCGGCACGAGCAAGATTGGAAAGGGCGGACTCGTCAATCAGGCGTTCAGATTCCAAGGGACCATTAAGGGACCACCCAAAACGAGTCTTGGTGGCATAAGGTTGTCCTTCTTGCCCCTTTCGCAGCTATAGTGGCCAAAGAGCTTCAGGAACGTCTTGGCCTATCAAAATAGAAACGCCCGACTTGTCAACTCGAGGGAGGCGAAGATCTCTGAAATGAGGCCACTTAATGGCGTCGCTAGCTGCGGCTATACAACTTTCCAAGGTAGGTAGATTGGGCAGGGCGTACACAACTTGATCTCCTCTTGTTTTGGTGAGCTGCATGCATGGGTGTGGCTTTCAATTTGTTGACTACTAGTTCCAGGGTTGGGCTTGGCCTGCTGTTCGCCAGGGTACTCCTTTCCAGATCGTCCAAAGGATTGGTGCAACAATTTAGAGTCCTTCATAGTACATCCCTCTACACCACATATAACGCCCGCTCTGCACTGCTTCACAACGTGTCTACCATCAAAACAACAGAAGCAGAGTTTCTTACCACAAACAAAACTTAGTCTTTCCCCAGGCGACATAGCTTTAAACGGGGAACAAACATTTAAGACATGATCCCCCTTACACAGCTGACAAACATGCCGTGTAGTCTTAGCGTTCTTAACTTGGGATCATTGATGTTTCCCTGACTTTCCGGGCTTTGCTGGTCCTCATGGCCTTGCACTCCAAAACTAGATCCTATGGTTCTTCCTGGCCTTCGAGGGCTTCTTCCACTGGAATCCTTAGACTTGCTTTTCGAGACTCCGAACACAGGATCAGTGGCCTCCCGAGCAGCTTCCGAGACAAAATGTGTCAACTTGACAATTGAGGGGTATCTGCCTGTTGCTTCCAAGGTCTTAACAACTAATTTCCTCCATCGACTCTGAAGCGACTGTGGCAGTCTTTCAACAATCGTGACCATACTCCTGCCAGTGTCAATTTCTTCAAGTTTGCTCATGGGTTCTAAAGTCTCCTTACAACTTCTAAGATCATCCCCCACTTCCTGAAGGCAGTGCCCTTCACCATGTCTTACAATAGGTCCCTCGGTGACTTTCTTAACCCACATTTCAGAGATCTTTTAGTCATCTCCAAACCTCTCTTTCAGCAGCGCTCTTGCTTTCGCATATCCCGCTGAAGGACTCATGACGGTACAGCACTTGATGACTTTGAGGGCTTCTCCTTTACAATACTGAAAAAGCCTGTTCAACTTTGCGCTATCATCTATAGCAGCACTTCCAATGCTATTATCGAAACTACGCATGAACATCCCGAACTCTAATGGGTCCCCATTGAAAGTCATAAGCTCAGCCTTCGGCAACTGCATAATGTTAATCATCTGAAGGAGGCGTGGCTCATCACAGACTCTGGAATTTGGACCGACATGCTGTTCTTTGCCTTGTGCAGGGGTTCCTGACCATTCCCTTCAACATTAGCATATTTAACTTGCTCACCAGTCATCTTCTTCTTTACTTCAACACTGGCTCCTCGAGTTTGTGCACCAGACACTGCGTTCTTCAAATTGCCTGACATACACGTTGGCCACTCTGCTGCGTTTGGATTTAAAGGCGAGTTCTCAACTGAACTTCTTACAGCACGGATGCGATCACTCAATCCATCTCTCTCCTCAAACATCTGATAAACTCTGTCCTCAGCTTCAACTTCTGAAATCTTACCTCTTAAGTTCAACTGCTCTTGGTCATATTGCAATTGTAACTGTTTTTGTTTGAGCTCCAAACCATCTTTCAGGACCTGTGCACGCGCCATCAACGCCGCCTTTCTAGCCGCGGCCTTCAACGGCGCATTGGACGCGGTTGTTGAAGAGGCCTTCTTTGTACTCCTAGTTGTCTGACTGATACTATCGTCTGGGTTAAGTTCGTCTTCTAACCGACCATTTGAGAAACTTAACGCACATGAAACACTCACCCGGTGGTCTGCTAATTTCAACACTTCACTACAATTGTTTTCAGCTTCCACATAGTACAATTGGGCACTGGGAACCTCTTCTGGCATACCAGCCTTTTCCAACCACTGAATTAATTTAACATTTAAGTCAAATAAATCCTTAAGAGCTGTTCTCACCTGTTCCAACCTTTTCTGGACGCGATCAACACTCGCTCCACTGTCCAACAAAGATTTTAACTCATCCCGCTTCCTGGTCAGATTTGACGCGTAGCCGACACGTTGTTTTCTCAAGAGCGCCATTTTCTCCAAATTGACAGCATGTAAATCCAAAGTTACATTGCTCCTTCGAGGCCGAGCACTGACATTCGTTCGCCAATTCCACGGTACATTTCGCTAGCAGAACTCAAACCAAGCACGACAAACAGCCAGACCACAAACGTCGATGACAGTCTCGGTTTTCAAACTCCAAACACGCAAAATGTAATCCGATGCAGCACACAAGAATACGAACTTCAATCAGCGACCTTTTGCGTGACAACAATCGAGGACTTCAATCCAGAGTTTCCACCAAATATCTGTACGTTCGATGTTGAAGAAATCCACAAACAAATTGCACACTGAAGATGTTTATTCTGCTACTCGTCCTTCCGTCGGTTCGGTACAGCTGAAAGTTACAAATGTAAAGCTTGCGACTCGAACAAATATTGAATTACAAAAAAACAATACAAATGAGTGACCACTTACATATTTTGGGGCATCTTCAGGCCTAATCGAGATGTCAACATCGAGAAATTAAAAGGCGAAGGTAAAAGCAAACTTTCCGCCTACACATAAAACAACGCACACCAAACTGCTAAGAGCACATGGTCGCAAAAATCACGTGACCCGCACAAGTGGGGTACAGAGAGGCACGGTAAGGCAAACTGTCTCAAACACAAAATTAACGCCCACACTCAACGCAACCGAACAAATAGACGGTCCTGGATGGCTTTAGGAACATACACATCTTTTCGGTCAGCGAAACAAGTACATTTATCCACCGAAAGCGAAGCCAAGGTTCAAATTGAAGGTTACACTATGGAAAGCCATAACTTTCTTATGTGGCTGTTTATCATTATTTGATGTGGTTTCTTCATTATTGACATTTTGTCAACTATACTTGATAAGATGCACCTTGGGCATCTCATTGAGAACTTCCAGCGTGAAAAGGTAACTGTGGATCAAATCTGTAAGCTGTCTTCTGCAGAAATGGACCCTGAACGTTATAGGTCCTTCGACGTGGACGGCCTTTCTTCCTGTTTTCGGCTCCTTCACGATCGACCCTATGAATGCTGTCACAGAGCCTCATCCTCTGAACCTTTATTCCCCGATCTGCCAGTATTTGCTTTAGCAGTCCCTCTCCATAAGAAGGATATTCCCTAGTTATTTCCTCTACAACTTCATCAAGCTCACCTTCTGTTATTTCTGTGAATTGCAACTGACTAAGGCCGTAACGACCCATTCTATGATAAACAGTACTTTCTGAAACAAAACGTAACGACGCAATGTCCTCAATATTAAAGCCATCCTCCAGGTACCCCTCTAAATCTGACTTAGAAATTATACGTACTCAGGAGCGCCACACGCTTGTGTTCCTGGTTTCCTTGGCGGTGGATTGCTACCGTAGTTTAAATACTCTGACCTTAAATTCATCACTGCGTTGCGATCGTTCACACCTTAAAGTTCCATTTCCTCAGAAGATAACTTACGTATTTGATTCACAGTTACCTTTTCACGCTGAAAGTTCTCAATAAGATGCCCAAGGTGCATCTTATCAAGTATAGTTGACAAAATGTCGTTGCTTTTTCCCCCATTTTGTTGTCTTTAACACTGGGGAAGAGAAGGAACTGGGACCCATCTAAAAACTGGTTTAACCAGTTCGTGATAGCAAGAAGCCTGGATACTAGAGCTTGGTATCGGAAGTGAGGTCAAGAAGACATAAAGACGAAACCACATCACGTAATAATGGTAATTGAACTGAGTGGAGTGCAATTTGGTCTGAAATCACAAGTATGATTTCAGACCAAAATTGCACGACCCGAAGTTCAATTGCCACTTTATTAAATCCATTTTGAAATCGCACAATTTTATGGCCTTAAATTTAGATTTTTACTGTATTGTTCCAGTAGCCGGTTTAGTAAAAAAAAAGCGGAACCGGAAACGCCTTTACGTCTCATTTAGTATGCAAAACGATGTCATGTGACGAAAACTCATTCGAGCATGACAAAGAAACAAGCAGTTCTGAAGTCAGAACGAAAATAGTGTACTTCAGGGATAAAGTTCAATTCTCGTCGCCTGAATCAATTATGGAAGGCCTTCCTTTCTTCTGTGGTTGAGGCTGAGACTTTTCATTGTCTTTGGAGAAGGAATTTGAAAATGCATATCCTGTGTAATTCTGCGATCGATTTCTTTTGGGTTGTGAAACTCCCGCGAGTGCACGATGCCCAGTGGATAGTACGTTTTTTTTCCTTTCAAATACCGTTCAATGGCATGATTTTAAGGGAGTCCAGCTCGTTATCATCTGCATTTCTTTTTGTGACCTCGGCGTAGGACTCAATACTCAGGACCTTGTCACGTTCTTGCGGCGCCATTTGTTTCGAGATATTTCCAAGATGGCGGGACTGGCACGGGCTTCGTAAGACGTTCGTTCATTCACTATTTTGTGCAGTGTGATGTATTTTGACTATGTTTATTCACAGCGACAGAGTTGAGCTCTTTTGTTGCTTCGTTTGAAACTACCGGAAACCTGGAAACATCTACCTTCTTGAGATGGCTCTGAATTTGTTGTTGTGTGGTTGTCGTTTGTTTATGTTTTACTGGACTCGGTATCATACGGATCTTGAGCAGATGTTGAAGAAAAATCGCCAAAATATTCGTCAAAATGGACACCGAAAGTTGGAAACTTCCATTAAAGTAGGCCTTCATCCTGAAGGAGCTTACAATCGTCATTTAGAAACTGTAATTAATTAAATTCGTTAATTTTTTTGGAAAAAAAACTACAATAACAACAAAGTTTTGGCAATAGACTAGTAGTTGCTAAATTCTCCACACAATGGCCTTTTGTCTTTCATTTTCCTGAAATTTTATTGATTACTTTAAATTAATCTTGAAATCTGATTGGTTGTTTTGTTTTACTGTCCCATTCTCATTGGCTGAGAAAAAGATGCGATTTAGAGCAAAAAATAGTGCGATTCGTAAATAAATCGCACCACTGAGAGCCAATCAGATTGCAAGGATAACCAGTGATTTCAAAATGGATTTAATAAATGATCAAACCACATAGCGAAGATACCAGACAACATAACAGCCTAACCACATTACATCATGACAAGAGCACAAGACATAACTTACAAAAACCTCAGTACATCACGATAAAACCACACCACGTAATGAAGAAACCACACCAAACAACGATAAAAAAAACCACATAAGAAAGTTATGGCTTTCCATATTACACGTTTATTGCAAAGTCAAGGGCTTTTGGTCAAGGTGGAGGTGTTGGTGGTTACATTTCTTCATCTATTCCCTTTCAAAGACGAATGGATCTCGAGCAAGAGGATATTGAATGCATCTGGATTGAAATTTTATTTCCTAAAACCGAAAGTCTTCTAGTTGGAATTATTTACCGCCCTCCGGATTCTTCTAAACATCTCTGCGCAAATTTTAATTGCAAATTTGAATCAATGCTTTCGACAATATCAGCTGAAAACAAGGAATGTATTCTCTCAGGCGACATTAACTGTAATTTTTTGGTGTCCTCGGATCACAAAGAAATGAAATCCATTCTCACCTATTTTGGTCTGAAACAACTCATTACCAGCCCCACGAGAATTGATGTTATTTGCAGCAACGTACCGCATACACCTTATTCCAAAATGGCCGCCATTTTAGTGTTCTTCTGTTTACTTGAAAATGAGCCCTTGTTGCCTCGTTTAAGGGAAAATATTCTTTTGAAATTTCGAGTTTAAGAACGAGGTAAAAAGGGCTAATTTGCAAGTAAACAAAAGAATACTTAAATGGCGGCCATTTTGGAATAACGTGTATAACATCTCTTCGGTGAAAGTAATGACAGCTGGCCTGAGTGATCATGAACTCATTGGATGTGCTCGCAACCTAAACAATGTTAAGTTCAATCCGCGAATCATTACTTGCCGAAATTTTGCTAACTATGACCCCAAGCTATTTTGCGAAGAGCTAAATTCTGCGAATTTTGAAGAAGTTTATTCATCTGTCAGCGTAAGTGAGACATGGGCCTCTTTTCGTGACATACTGCAACGGTGTATCGACAAGCACTCTCCTCTAATCTTAAAGAAGGTCAAAGGCCGACTATGTCCTTGGCTGACTCCGGATATCAAACAAGAAATGAATCTCAGGGATGGTTTGCTCAGGAAAGCCCGCCGTACTAATCAAGAAAACGATTGGTCTTCTTATAAACGGCAACGCAACAGAGTCTCTGGCCTTGTTAAAAAATGTAAAAGCATATATCATCGCGGTCTCCTTAAAGATTGTGCTGACTCTCCTGGTAAAGTTTGGGCAGCCATCAAGAAACTCTATCCTACCAAGTCACCTTCTGATCAAGGTTCGGCGTTCGTGATAAATGGATCGAAGTCAACTAACAAAAGCTTCATTGCAAATAGCTTCTGCAAATATTTCAGTTCCATTGCCAGATGTCTGAAAAGGAAATCAATCTTACGCCGTGACTTTGTCTGGAGCAAACCTGCTGAAGAAAATCTTCCCAAGCAATTCACGGAAAGTCAGTTTACTTTTAAAGCTGTGAAAGAATCAGACATTCTTAAAGAGCTAAAAAATCTTAAGCGGAAAAAAGCGTCTGGACTGGATAATTTTCCCCCGGGACCGCTCAAAGACGCTGCCTATGTTTTAACTACGCCTTTGACATTTATCATCAATTTATCTCTTAAAACTGGAGTTGTGCCTAGTGAGTGGAAAGTGGCAAAGGTGATCCCCCTATACAAATCAGGGTCTCTGGCTGAGATTGACAATTACAGGCCTATCTCAATTCTCCCTACTTTGTCAAAGATCTTGGATAGGATAGTCTACAAGCAGCTGATGGCTCACATAGAGCGTCATAGTCTACTTTTTGAGTACCAATTTGGTTTCCGTCCGAACCGCTCAACGGAACTAGCTGTTACTTACTTCTCTGATCTCATCAGAAAGGAGGCCGACAGTGGAAAGGCGACAGGAGCAGTTTTTATTGACTTATCAAAGGCATTCGATACCATCAGTCATTCCGTTTTATTGAGTAAATTGTCCCGTTATGGCGTATATAATATGGAACTTCAATGGTTTACCGATTTTTTGTTCCATCGCAAGCAGATCGTTCAATTTCATGGTGTGCTTTCTGAACCAAATCCAATTAACACTGGAGTTCCTCAAGGAAATATTCTTGGGCCCCTCCTTTTTCTCATCTTCTTTAATGATGTGCATAGTCCCCTTCGTCATTGTAAGATTATCACTTACGCTGACGAGACGGTGATTTTTACATCCTCAAGTGATATCGATGCGATACAAAGCAGTCTTTCCCAGGACTTAGATAATCTCCCTAACTGGTTTCGTGATAATGAACTTATTTTTAATCTGAAGAAAGGAAAATCTGAATCTGTTTCAAGGCTGTCGAGTCGAGCTCTAAGTCAACGGTTTTCCCATCAACACCACTACATATTATAAGTACCTCGGCGTGCATCTGGACCCGACACTTAATTTTGCAATTCATTTTCAAAAAATTTACAAGAAGGCAGCAGGAACAGTGAACCTCTTACGGCACATCCGTTCCATTATTGATACTTTTACTGCCCACCGAATTTACCGATCGATGAATATGCCAATATTTACGTATTGCGGCTATACTGGTCTTGGATGGTCAGAGTCCCGCAAACGCATGATCCGCTCCATTGAGACCCGAAGCCTCGAAATCATTTCCCCAAAATGCAGTTCCCCAAAATGATTTTCGATTTGTAACTGTTGATTACTTTTTACAAAAAAGAGCGTGCTGCTTTGTATTTGACTGCCTTAATGGAACTGCATGCTTTCCATTTAAAGACTATTTTCACCGATTACATCATAACGCTTTAAACACTAGAAACAATAGGAAAACTGCAAAACTACCAAAAGTCAGACTGGATTTTGCGCGCCGTAGCTTTTATTTTTCAGGTGCCTCGATTTTTAATTTATTGCCTTTAAGTTTAATAAACATTAATTCTAGAATTTTATTTAGGAAAGCCTTGGACGATTATTACTTGTAATTTCTATTGTATTTTTAACGTTTTTAATATGCATCTTATTTTATGTAACTTAATAATTCTTGTTTATTAGTTTTTAATTCTTAGCAGGACCCCGTTGATAACAGTACTTTATACTGAAGGGTTATCCTGAGGAAATATTTGATTATTATTATTATTATTATTATTACTATTATTATTATTATTATTATTATTATTATTATTATTATTATTGTCGAAAGTGCAGACAGACGCTCGCTGCCGAAGCAGCAAAAGGTAATTTAAGTAACAACTGCAACAACGCCAAAGACAAAGTCGATTAGAAAACAACATTATATTCAACCTACAAATCTCGCGAGAATTTAGATTGCATTCAGTTTGTCTATCACTGTCAAGAATATCCCAAACAGAATACTTCAAAATTCGAAAAAGAAATTTTCAAAATTGGTCGTCGGAGTTCACGTTCTCTTGAGCAGAAAACATCTCTGCTATGAAACGTCGTGTGAAAATAAAAATATATAAATGACTTTTCACCACATTTCCTGCAATTTCTCGTGATCTCAAGTAGTTTCGAGAAAGGCGCTTCGGTTGTCATGTCCACGTATCACGCGAGTAACATCCTCGAACATCCTCGGAAGAGCTTGGTATCATGTATAAAAATAACCTAAGAGGGATTGCCTTGGGTATAAGGCCTATATGGAGATTCGCTCTCTTAACTTGATTATCTCTCGTACGAAACGGATCACTCCTAGTTGGCTTGTTGCTCTGGTTTTTCCCTTATCCATAGCAATCTTAAAACATGAAGAAATTCTTCAAACAGTTTGCTTTTTACCACTTGTCGTTTCACTGTTCCCTACAGATAATTTAACAAAAAAAAAGGTGATTAACAATGCACTTTGCGTGCATGTTTGACGGGGCAAAAAAGGAGACTTGAGGATGAAGTCACGAGGGGAGCTTTCACCTTGGGAAGAGGGTTGGGGGAGGGTACTCTCTTATTTTGGCCAAAGCGGAGGCGTTCTGTTAAACAGGTAGAGTTATTTGGGTGTTTCGCCTAAATCAGGTTCTATAGTTTCACTATTTAGTTTCTTGAACAGGGTATCTGTTTGTTTGTAACCTGTGTACTGTACAGCCATACACTCTCCTCAGAGTGAGCAGATGTACAGAGTCAAGACAGGACAAAGGGAAAAACTTAATATCCCCGCCCATGTAGGCCTTATTTCTAAAGTATTGCTTCCTAAATTATTTTTAGATCAGTCACGAAAAATCCCAGAAGAGTCGGAAAGAAGCCAATATGGTGACGTGAATTTTATTCACGTAGAAGCCCAGGCGACTTGCCACATGCCACATCCGCGGAACGACTGGAAACTTTGACTGAAAATAACTTAGAGGGATAAGGTCAATTCAGTGCATTGAGTCTCTCACCCTTCATCTTCCCCTGACACACACTAATTTGTTTTCCACGGTGTCGAATCTCTCTATGGGGGGGGGGGGGGGGGGGGATCCCAAATGGCAGCTGGACGGGAGTAATCGTCATACTTTCTCGGAGTTCAATTGATAGCTTAGTACTGTTAGGCATGTTGAAATCTAAAATGATCACTGGGAAATTATTTTGATACCTTTTAATTTCAGGGAATAAACTGAAATAAACTACGCCAGGAAGGACTTGTCACAAAGCATTGCTACCTCGCTGGGGTGAAAAGGAATTTATGCGGTACCCACAAAACGAGATTCTGGCAGCGGGATAGAGCAGTCCAAATTTTTAACGATGAGGTCCGTCAATTTTATTTGAGAGTACATTTACACGTTTTCTTATTTATCTGCCCAGAAAATTTACATTTTCATTGTGACTTTTTTGGTCGAGACCGTGTTATTAGACAGAAATAAACCTTAGCGACCTCTCGTGTTCCTTTCATGTTCGCCAGCTCATTAATAAATGAATAAATCAATGAATCCTCAATCCTATAATTCGTCAAACTCTTTGTTCGATGAAATTGCAGAGAAGAAAATTCAAATCTCCCGCACCAGGAGACAATCATCGTCTTCTCTTGTCCTCGCCTATTTAAAAATTTATTAGAGCAGAGACCAATGAAATAATCGCATTCACACAATCATTCTATGCGCGTTCGAGAAGTTTGGAAATAAAAGTTGCAAATATTGCTTTTGATGAAACTTTTTGTCATGCTTCATAGTTCTTCGTTCGGACGATTTTCATCCACTTTTCAAACATTTTACACAGAAATACATCTTCTTTGCCGCCCATCAGTTTGAGAAACACTCAAGCTTATTGACGTTTGCTCCTCTTGGAGCACTGGGCATGACAAGTAATATTTAGTTCTCATGTGAAATTTATGAACTCAATTACCGCCAATCTCGTTCCCAGAGCCCTCGCTCGTCCCGTGACGCTGACCGTAAAAGTGAAGGCTCTCTCGCGCTTTGAAAATAGAGTTGTACCTGTCTTCCAACTTTGAGCTGAAGGACACTAAATATCATCGATCTCTCGGTAAGTACAAACCAAACAATTCTAGTTTTTGTTTTAATTCCAAGTTGCCATATAGCTGTCGTAAGATTTTTGTCAAGCGAGTCTGAGCTAAATCTGAAACATACTGAAAACTGTGTATATATGTTCATAATTCTAATGAACGGTAGTCGCAGGAAATGAGAAAATTGAAATGAAAATTTGCAGTAAAATGTGTCACAATTGTTCCACTGGAGACACTTACAACAAATCTATTTTTGTACCCAGATCTCACTCTGTCGGAAACTGTGCAGACCTGGGTTCAAGATCACAACTAATCCTGAAACGGTCAATAGTCCATCGAGAATGATGGACAACAACTAAGAAAACGTGTAGGCCAATAGACGAAACCTTCGTCCTTCGCAAAACGGTCAAACATTAAAAGCAGTGGATCTCATTTCCTCTTCAAAAGTCCACTCTTGTTTTTTTTTGCATTTCCCTTGCGTCTTCCCGTTTTCTTCAAAGTCAAGAGCTTGCACTACTATTTTCGCGGTCAAAGTAGTCTGAAGGTAAGGGTCATTTGAGCCACAACAGTACTAAACACCTGCAGAACTATTCCTTAATAACATTAAGTCTGTCTAGTACTCCTTTGGAGAGTTTTAGAACACAGCCGGTGAATGAATCTTCATTGCCTTTGGAGATAATTTTCACTGGTATGGTTGTCTCCACGATCCACATGTCCTCTGACGGGTCATACCATTCAACAAACAAATGACTTTGCCATACGTCCGATGAGCCACCCAACACATAGAGTGTTTCCTTCAGACACACCATACTGCCATACGCACGACAAACATTCAAACTTCCAATTAACTGCCATTCGTTTGTTAAAGTATTGTACATCTCACATATTTTCAACCACTTTCCCAACCCTTTTCCAGCCTGCTTCCCTCCAGCACAAAAGATCTTTCCTTCAGTTGCCGCACCAAAAGAACCGCCTCTCTTTTGTTGCATGTTTGCAATTTCCTCCCATTTGTTTTCTACAGTGTCAAATCTCTCAGCTTTCGTGACGAAGTCATCCTCTAGCCTCCCGCCACACACATACAAATGATTGCCAGCCGCAACAACACAAGAATCTTCCCTGCAGCCCTCATGAGATGACAAAACCGTCTCCCATGAACAGCGCTCAACGTCGTATCTTTTGATTGTGGATTTTTTCGTTGATGTATTAACCTCTATCGCGTAGATTTCGCCTCTAACAACAGCCACCTTAGCAAACCATGCGGTGGACAAGTCCAAACTAGACCAGCCATTAAAAGCAGGATCACACCTCTCTGCGTTACTAAATGAGGGAAAGACAGTCACGACAGAACATACAATCGACAGCGAAACTGTTTGGAAGAGAGCACTGTACCGGAAGCGAGATGACGTCATCGTGTGAGGAAAAATTGATAGACTGGACTGGACTGGACTTGTCAAACGTGGACTTGCACAACACAGACTAATAGAGCGCAGTTTACAAAAACACAGACTAGTAAAACGCAGTAAAATATTTGTCTTTATTGAAACGATTATTTCTCATCCAAAGAATAAAATGTATTTAACATAATTCGTAACAGAAAAAGAAACATATACTTCATTACTTAGGAATACTAAAATTCTCTAAGTAACATTAGATCCGTTCATGTCATCTCGTCTCTTTTGGTTCATAATCTTGCAGCCTGTACAGTGCTTGTTAAGTAAACCAAAATTACCTTGTTGGTAACGTATTCCCCATTGCTTGTGTTCTGTACGTTCAGTTTAAATTTTCGATTTCCAGCGGCTAAGCACTTGGTTTTCAGACTCCCGGTTGAGACAAAAAAAACACGGCTTATCGCGCACGTGTTTCCTCCATAAGGAGAACCGAGCTTTTATTGCTTTTAACTGAATACAATTAGTATTCCTACTCTTGTTACATTTTTGTCAGGCTTGTTCATCAGCTTGTCGATTAGCGAAGCAGAAATTAAATTTGCTATCCAGGAACCATATACGGCTTATAACATATAACGGATCACTCCTAATTGGTTTCTTGCTCTGGGTTTTCCTTTATCGGAATCTTATAACATGAAGTAATTTTTCAACCGCCTTACATTTAAACCAATAAAATCATTTCACTGTTCGCTATAGAAAAATTAACAAAACAATCATTGACAGTGCACTTTGGGCATAATTTTAGCTCTTCATTTGCGCAATTTACTAAAACTAAGAACCAAGAACACACGGGAACGGAGAGACAGGAAAATAACTTAAAGGGATAAGGTCAATACGGGGATTAACTTTCTCACCCTTCCTCTTCCATTCACACAGGCTAGTTTGCGCTTCGGCCGCAGTGTTGATCTCTCCCGGGAAGAGTGAACAAAAGGTAAAAGCTAACAGCTGCATATGAGCCAAGTGGCCCATCAGGCCGGAGCTTATCCCAGTTTCTGTAGCATGAAGCGACTAGGAGTATTTCTATCCCCCTTGTATGAGATTCTGTCCACCTCAGTGTTATCTCCAGCATTAAATTCTCCAGGACCCATTTATACACCTGGATGGAGAGAGGCACTCTTCGAGGAGAGTCTTGCACTCCCTCCCCATACGGGGGGGAGGGGGGGAGATCCTAAAAGACAGGCAGATGGGAGTAATCTTCATATCTTTTCGGGATTCAAATTCCTTTCTTAGTACCCCTAGGTGTGTTTAAATCTAAAAGCGATCATTGTTACATGTAAAATTATTCCAATGCCTCCCATGGTTATTTACATTTTCATTGTAGTTTTTGTGGAGACATGTTATTAGACAGAGGTAAACCTTAATAAGTTTTTATATTCATTTTATGTGCGCAAATCCTTGATTAAAGTTTCTGTTCTATGGCGGGATCTCCCTACAGACAGGAAAATTTAGATATTCTGCGCCCAATTACTGTATAGAAAAGAGACCAATCAGATATTCGCCCTGAAACAACCATTCTATGCGCGCTCACAAGTTCAAAAATTTAAATATTACTTGTGATGAAAATTTTATCGCGTTTCGTTCTTCGTTCGGAGGGTTTTCATCCACATTTCACACATTTTACACACAAATGCATCTTTTTTGCCGCCTGTTAACTTGAGGAACACTCAAGCTTAAGTATATTCAGGTACTGACAACGTTTTTGCTTCTAAGAGCTCTGGCCCCGGTTGTTCGAAAGCCGATTAAAATAACCCGAGGTTAGCGGTAATTCCACGATTAAATTTCTTATTCTCGGGATAACTAATCGAGGGATAAAATGGAGTTCTTAAAAACAGATTCACTCTTCGATTAGCTATCCTTCGATTAAAATCGGATTAAGCCGGTAAAACCGGTCTGTGGTGGGGGGAAATGGTGTAGCACTAGGGGATGGAAGGGATAATTATGACGGCTCCGACAGAATAGACCTTTTCACGGTTAACTTTGCTCATTTGCATTACAATAAAATGTGAGGCAATTTCGGGCTATTTTGTAGTTCTAGCCCGAAATTGCCTCGCATGCACGTTGGATTACATTGTAATGCAATGAGAAAAATTAACCATGAAAAGGGCTATTGATACGAACTTGTTGTTGAATAAAAATAAAAAGAAAGCCCAATTTTTATATCTCAACTACATTTGCTTTCTATAGGAACCAATAAAAACGCTTAAATCAAAATTAGAGTCGTCATAAAAAATCTGTGCAAGATAAACGCTAGGCGAAGCTCACCGAATCATGCATCAGGCAGAAAATCAGTGACCTCTTAAAAAACGCTTACCGGTCTAATTTTCAGCCTTACTTCTTTGTAATTTAGAAATTTAGAATAGCCTCTATTCGGATGGGCTAATAAAACAAGTTTGACTAGGGGAAAATTCTAGAAAAGAGGAAAGCCATAAGCTAAGAAAAGGAGTAAAAGCGGAGATTGATTATCTAAATTCTGCCGAATGAGATAAGCTTAAACACTCTCTGAAGAACAAGCAAGGTCGACAGTAAACAAAACTTTAACAACATTTTGTCCATAATATTTGCCTTTATCAAGCCAAAAAAGCCTTTCATTCCAGCACTGATCTTTCCCTTTACACTACAGCGGCTACTAAGCGACGATTTCTACCTCTGAGAGCGGAAATGTTGAAATTTCTCATGATTTCTTGCTTCGCCCTCGTTGTGTAAGACATTTTGTGGATCGTCGAACAGCGGTCCTTCCGTGTTGTGAAAAACCGCGGGAAAACCGGACGCGGGATGGCTCGTCCGTTAGAGAATAGTAACAGCTATTTTGAAAAAGTCGCCAGGTAGCCCGAATTGATTTCTCTCCTTACCGGACCCGGCATTAAAGCAAAGTCAACAAACTGTAAGTCCGCCATTTTGATTTGTTTGTCTGCTTTTTCATCCGAATAGCGAGATAATCCACCTCGCCAGATGTGTTAAATTGAAACCTTAGTTTAATCCTTGGATAGTGCTAATCGAGCTTCGAGGAACAGAATTTAATCGAAAGATAATTTTATTCCGTAGACTAGGACGATTTAATCCTGGGTTAGCGCTAATCGGCTTTCGAACAAACGGTGCCTGGAGATGACCAGTGATAATTTAACTCCTGCACCATATTAATTTCTCTTGTAAAATTTTATAAACTCAATTACCGCCAATCTCGTTTCCAGAGCCCTCGCTCGTACCGTGACGCTGACCGTAAAAGCGAAGGCTCTGGGTATGACAAATGATAATCTTGAGCAAGCACTCTTGCTTTGAAAACAGAGTTGCACCTGTCTTCTTACTTTAAGCTGAATTAAAGGACGCTAAATATCATCGATCTCTCGGTAATTCATCATCATCATCATCATTTTATTTAGTAATGCAGGTTACAAAGAAAGGCGGCCAGTGAGGCTGATGTGGACCTATAATTAACTAATAAAATGTGAAATAATAAACAAAATAATTTTAAAAATTACCCTATGGTGTTTAAATATACAACTGACCATAATCAAATTAAAAATAAATTCAGTATCAAATCAATAAAATGAAGTCCATAGACTAATAAAAATTTCAAGCTGATCTAGAAACTTAGGTACAATATAATAATACTAAAAGATATACAAAATCTCGGTCTTTCATAGCTATGATGGGTGCTTCGAATGAGAAGCTATTTATGTTTTGTCAGAACCTGCGTAAAATACTTTTAAAATTGTCTTTTTGAACGTTTGCATTGAAATTTACCAACCTATTAAGTCAACACCAGACAATTCTAGTTTTAGTTTTAATCCCAACGTTGAACAACATCTAAAACATACTGAAAACTACGTTAATATGTTCATAATTCTACTGAACGTTAACCGCGGGAAATGAGAGAATTGAAATCAAACTTTCCAGTAAAATGTTTAACACTTGTTCCACTGGAAACACCTACAACTGATCTATTGTCAGACTTCACTCTCTCTGACAATGTGCACATCTGCGTTCCAGATCACAACTGATTTTGAAACGGTCAATCGTCTGGCAGAACATCCGCAGAACTGTTATCTTAATTTTATCTTTTACTATCCTTCACAACATCAAGTTTGTCTAGTACTCCTTTGGAGAGTTTCAGAACACAGCCAATGAAGGAATCATTATTGTCTTTGGAGATCATTTTGACTGGTATGGTTGTCTTTTTCATCCACTTGTCCTCTGTAGGGTCATAGCATTCAACACTCAATTCATTTCGCCATGGGTCACCTATTCCACCCAGCACATAGAGTGTTCCCTTCAGACACACCATACTGCCATATGCACGTGGAACATTCAAACTTCCAATAAACTGCCATTCGTTGGTAGAAATATTGAACATTTCACTTGTTTGCAACCACTTTCCGTACCCTCCTCCAGGCTGCCTCCCACCAGCCAAAAAAATCTTCCCTTCAGTTGCCACACCAAAAGAACCGACTCTCTTTTGTTGCAAGTTTGCGATTTCCTCCCATTTGTTTTCCACAGTGTCGAATCTCTCAGCTTTCGTAACGTAGTCTTCGTTTATCCTCCCACCACAAACATACAGATGATTGTCTGCCGCAGCAACGCAAGAGTCTTCCCTGCAGCCCTCATGAGATGACAAAACCGTCTCCCATGAACACAGCTCAACGTCGTATCTTTTGATAGTGGATTTTTTCGTGGATGTGTTGATCTCTATAGAATAGATTTCGCCTCTAACGACAGCCACATTGGTAGACCACGTGGTGGACAAGTTAAAACTACACCAGCCATTAACAACGGGATCATACCTCTCTGCCTTACAATAAGTTGGAAAGGCGTACAACTGATCACGGTAACTGATCATCTCAGTTCCATAGTTTCTCTCTGACAACCCGTCTTCTAAACGCTTCCACTCGTCTTTCTCTGGGAGATAACAGAAAGTGTATTTCCCACCACAAGCAACAATGGCGCGGGTATCAAGCCCTTTTCTCGGCGACTGCGAAAGATTTCCTTCCACTGGAAAAGCCATCAGCCTTATAGCATCTAAGACCAGCCATAAACAACTAGAGTTTTCTTGTACGAGTTCATTTGTCACGACATCGATTAAAAAGTCACGCGATAGGGAAGCCAGTCGCATGTGACGAAACAATTGTTCAAACGTTGCTTTTCGCTCGCTTTTGTTTTGTTCGATCCACTTCAATACGATTTTTAACACATGTTCTTCAACTGCAATAAAAATTTCGTCACTTGAAATCCACCTCTCGACTTCTTTAGCTTCCAAGTTCAAGAATTCATCCATTTCTGCTACAGAAGCAAAATTTGCGTGGACGAAGTTCCTGCTCTTACTTATGAGTTCGTCACACTGGTATTTCTCAGCGAAATAAAATGTTGAAATGCAGTTTGATTCAGACATTTGTCGTTCCAGAAATCTCCCGGAGACTGTTTTCAAGCTCGGAATGAGAAGATAGTTCGCCGCAGCGATAAGATCTTCGCAACAATCCTCTTGAGTTACCTCGACAGTTCCTGTGTAGATGAACTCCAAAACATCTTCCATTACAGCACCCGAAATCTCTTCAAACCGAACAATCCCTTCACGATTCTCTTTCATGTCGCTCTGAAGAAGCTTGCAGAAGAACGGGCTTGCTGCAGAAAGCACATTTCTATGAGCTTTGAATTCTTTGTCATCTTTCGTCATCAAAGTTACGTCGCATAAATGATCTTGTCTTCGAAACATGTTAAGCCGCTTCGCCAATTCTACACAGAAAGCGGCTTGCTCCGCATCAGAGATTGGCGACAGATCTTCCATATTCCACACAATAAACTTATTTCTGTAAATTACAGATTGCCTTAGCCTCAAATAGCTCTACGAAATCAGTCACGACCGAATATACAATTGAAAGCGGAACTGTTTAGAAGAGGACACTGGAGGAGCGACATGACTGGACTGGACTGGACTGGACTTGTCAAACGTGGACTTGCAAAACACAGATTAATAGAGCGCAGTCTACAAAAACGCAGACTAGCAAAACGCAGTAAAGTATTTTTCTTAATTGAGAGGATCATTTCTCATCCAAAGAGTCAAATGTATTTAATATAATTCCTAACAGAATCAAAGTGGCTATGAGGCACTCAACTTGGAGAATGTCACGTCTTGAATCACAATTCAAAAATTCATACAGCTCATCAATTTTGTGATTTTCAATATCTCCTCAGTTTTCGGGCAATCACGTATTGTTAACCTTGCGTAAGTGGACACCTTTGAGAAGTGAGTTATTTATGTAATTAGCTTCTAGTTATAAAAACGTTCGTGCGAAAGTCTATTCAATGTAGATCATTTCTGCGGTAAGATATTTAGTACTTGCGTCAGAAATTCAAAGAATAGGGAATTTAAGATATGGTACGGCTAGACTGTATACCGGCGGCAGATAGTGAAGATCACTTCCGGTGACGTCATGACGCGCGTACCAGTACGACTTTCCTGTCGTAGCCTTGCATTCTACTACTGCAAAGTGGCTGGTTTCACGTAGTCTTCTCGACGTAAATATAAGCCCGCTGTTTACTTCTCATTTTAACGCTTTTTTCACTGTTTGAACAGCCTAGTTTAACGATAAAGTTCTCAATCATAAAAATCAGTTCTAAGATCATTGTTTCTTTGTCATTCGTACAGAAAATATAAACGATTTTAACACCTTCCGCGAGATGATCAATTCAGCTATATTAGTATCGGGCCGAACAGCCGTCGATAAGAAAGCTTCGTATGTTCTAATCTGAGCTATAATTGTTTATTAGTCTTCAAAATGTATTTTATTATAATCAAAAGTTTTGTATTTTGGGGCTTATCACGTAATCGTTGTACGAACAACCTGTCCGTGTTGAAATCGAGCCTTTTTGCATGAGAGTTTATATTTTGTTTTGTGGTTGGAATTACAGGCGGTTGTATCAAGTTCTTAAAGGCAAATCTGAGTTCTGGTAGTTGTAAGACGGACACAGGAGAAGGAAATCATTGTCGTTAATCAAGCCTATCTCATACGAAAGTAGAATGTCTCTGGTTTCCTCGAAAGTAGTCATTTTTGTAAAGACACGTAGAGACTGCACATACCATTGCCGTACAGCAAAATCTTAATCAGTTGAGTTTGGCGAGTAAACCACCGTTGTTAGCCTATAGTCCCTCACGTACGGCCAAAATAGCCGTAGTAGCACTTCGACGTAACTTATCCTAAAGTCCCTAATATCTAACTTGACACGGCGGAAGCGACTGTAAAACGGCCTTGGGCAACGCGATGTTCGAAATCCGGGGAGGGGGAACTCCGCTGTGAAAAAGTCGGGGATTCTAGTCGTCTCGGGTAAATCAAGGATTTTGGTCTCACTTAAGGTGTTGATGACAAAACGTCACCATTCTTAGCTGTCAAAGTATCCTTTAGGGTGCACTCGAAGAAATAATAACAATAAAAGAAACGCTCTCATTTGCTCTTGAGTACGCGAGTTGGATCTACAAGTGCGCGCGGGATACTTTCTTGAGCAGTGGCTAGTAATCGAACCTATTCCGTTTTAAGTGGTATCTTTTAGGGGTCTAATGACGCTCGAGTAACCCCCACATTAATCTTCTTTAGGAGTTAAATTCAAATCTTCCGACGAGCATCCCTGACCTTCTCATATGGGAGTTCCCCCCTCCCGGGGTTCCAAATGTCTAACGGGAAGTAAAGGAGTGAAGGAGTGAAGGAGCGAAGGAGTGATGGTGTGAAATCGTCCCACCACTGCAACAGTTAAAAAGAAACATATAGTTCATTACTTAGGACTACATTAAGTCTCTAAGTAACATTAGATCTGTTCATGTCATCTCGTCTTTCTTGGTTTATAATCTAGCATCCTGTACAGTGCTCCTTAAGTAAACTAAAGTGTCTTGTTAGTAAAGTATTCCCCATTGCTTGTGTTCTGTACGTTCAGTTCAAATTTTCGATTTCTAGCGGCTAAGCACATGGTTCCCAGACTCCCAGTTGAGACAAAAAACACGGCTTACCGCGCGCGTGTTTCCTTCGTAAAAAGAACAAAGTTTTTATTATTCTTCACTGAATACAATTAGTATTCCTACTCTTACTACATTTTTGTCAGCCTTGTTCATTAGATAGTCGATTCGCGAAACAGAAATTAAATTTGCTATCCAGGAATCATATTCCTTATAACATAGAGCGGTTTTCAATTGAGTGCCGTAAAACCAAAACCAAACCAATTACTTACCAATTAGACTACTCAGCCAATCTCAAACCGTAGTAAAACCAAAACCAAAACCAAAGTAGTTGTCTAATTACTTTCGACACTCAATTGAAAACCGCTCTACAACGGATCACTCCTAACTGGTTTCTCGCTCTGGGTTTCCCTTTATCGAAATCTTATAATGTAATTTTTCAACCGCCTTTCACTTAAACCGATAAAATCATTTCACTGTTCGCTATAGAAAACTTAAGAAAACAATGATCATTGACCGTGCACTTTGGGCATAATTTAAGCTCTTCATTCGCGCAGTTTGCTAAAGCCAAGGACCAAGAACACATGGCAACGCGAAGACGGGATACTATATCTGAAAATAATTTACAGTAAGGGATAAGGTCGTTTTAACTCCCTCACCTTTCCTCTTCCTTTGACACAGGCTAGTTTGCTTTCCACAGTGTCGAATTTCTCTCGGGGGAGAAATAAAAGGTAAAACGTGAAGTCTGCATACGAGCAAAGTTGCCAATCAGGACGGAGCTTATCTCGGTTTCTGTAGCATGAAGTGGCTAGGAGTATTTCTACTCCCAGAGGAGGGGGTTCTAGTCTATCGAATCGTTCCCCCGGCATTAAATTCGTCGTTTTCTTCATTAATACACCTGACTGGATAGAGGTTCAGTGAAAATAAAGTGCCTTGCACCTCTTCCCCAGGCCGGTGGGTGGTGATCCTAAATGACAGCAGGACGGGAGTAATCGCCATATCATTTTGGGATTCAAATTCCTATCTTAGTACCGCTTGGTGTGTTTAAATCTAAAGCGATCACTGTTACATGTAAAAGACAAGGACGACTTGTTACAACGAATTGGTAACGCTGAATGATTAAAGTGAATTCACGCAGTACCAACAAAACGCGATTCTCACAGCTTTGTGGAATTTCTTTCATCATTTTTGAATGATTAGGATCGTCAATTTAATATGGGAGTATTTTAATATGTTTTCTTAGTTATTTATTTTTCATTGTGACTTTTTTGCGGCGGACGAGTTATTAGACAGAAGTAAACCTAAACAAGTTCTTATATTTCTTTCATTTGCACAAGCTTATTATGAATGAACAAATAACTGAATCCTCAATCATAATAAATCTAAAGAAGGGAAAATTCAAATCTCCTGCACCTAATTACAATATTTAGAAAAGAGACCAATCCGATAATTACACTGAGACAACCATTCTGTGCACGCTCACAAGTTTGAAAATTTTAATTAAAAATTGCAGATATTACTTAGTCTATGATAACCATTTTATCACGTTTTTATCCACGCTGAACATTTAACTCACAAATACATCTTTTTTGATGCCAATTAGCTAAAGAAACACTAAAGCTTTACTGGGTATATTTGACACGCATATTTGAGTATATTTAACAACGTTTGGCTTCTAAAGCCCCGCCAAACGATAGCAACATCTCAACACAACATATCGCAACTTTGCTGGGCGGAGCATGTTGTGCGCGTTTGGCCACCCTGTTGCGACGTGTTGCATGATGTTATAGTTGTTTGACCAGGTTCGTGCAATAATGTTAAGCCTGGGCATGCGCACTAGTTTGATTTTCAATACCCAACATGTCGCAACAGGGTGGCCAAACGCGTGCAACATGTTGCGCCCAACAATGTTGCGATATGTTGCGTTCAAACGTTGCGATCGTTTGGCCGGAGCGCTAGCTTGCAACGAAATGCTGGGCCAACAATGTTCAGACATGTGCTGAAATGCTGCGATCGTTTGGCCGGGGCTTAAGAGCTCTGAACATGACCAGTAAAGCCTCAGTCAAATAATCCCAACATGTTAACGCAACATTTCGCAACATTGTACGTTGGGCGCAACATGTAGCGCGCGTTTGCCCACCCTGTTGCGAAGTGTTGCGACATGTTGTGTCTTGTTGGTTCAAGTTTGACGCCCCGGTCAAACGATCGCAACATATCAATACAACATATCCCAACATTGTTGGCCCAGCATTTGCAAGCTCTGGCCAAACGATTGCAACATTTGAACTCAACATATCGCAACATTGTTGGGCGCAACATGTTGAGCGCGTTTCGCCACCCTGTTTCGACATGTAGCGACATGTTGGGTATTGAAAATCGAACTAATGGGCATGCCCGGGTGCACCATTGTTGCACGAGCCTGGCCAAACGACTACAATATTATGCAACATCCACAAATGTTGCATGAAAAATTTGATCATTTTTAAATTTGAGCCAACAACACCCAACATGTGGCAACATGTCGCAACAGGGTGTCCAAGCGCCTGCAAGATGCTGCGCCCAACAATGTTGCGATGTATTGCGTTGAAATGTTGCGATCGTTTGGCCGGGGCTTGAAAACGGTCAAATTTAAGCCAACAACACCCTTTATGTCGCAACACGTCGCAACACGTCGCAACAGGGTGGTCAAGCATGTTGCGTTGCGATATCTTGCGTTGACATGTTGCGATCGTTTCGCTGGGGCTTAATAATTTAACTCCGGCACCATATTTATTTCTCTCGTGAAATTTTATAAACTCAAGTACAGCCAATCTCGTTCTCAGAGCCCTCGCTTGTCCTGTGACGCTGACCCTAAAAAAGGGAGGCTTTGGGTATGACACGTGATAATCTTGCTTTGAAAATAGACTTGTACCCGTCTTCTTACTTTGAGCTGAAGGACACTAAACATCATCGATCTCTCGGTAAGTAAACACCAAACAATTCTAGTTTTCGTTCTCAGCTTGCAATATAGTTAACTACCGAAAGATTCTTGTTAAGTGAGTTACAATTAAATCTAAAACATACTGAAACTGAAAACTATGGATTTATAAATTCTCCTGTACAAGTTGTCGCAGAAGATGGAAGACTTGAAATGAGACTGTTCAGTAAAATGTTGAAAATAGGCCATTTCCGAGTTGTCTTTGATTTTGCCTCTGTACCACAATGAGTCATCGTGCCAAACCATTCATATCAAAATGTGTTTCTTCTATAAGTTCATTTTCATGCAAATCAAACTCATTTTCATGACAAAAGTTTTCCACAAGGACTCGTTTTGAAACAGAGGCAAAAGGAAACTCGGAAATGGCCTGCCGTCAGCAGGGATATAATTCATGGTAGGCCACCCATATAGTCTCCCTGCAGTTTGCTTCTATTTACTGCCGTTTGCTTGCGGTTAGCATTTAAATTTTGTGTTTACTTGCAGTTGGCATTTATTTACTACTGTTTGCTTGCGGTTAACATTTAATTACTGCTGTTTGCTTCCGGTTAGCATTTAAGGAGTAAAGGGGAAGGCGATTATATGTGGCCTACCATGAATTATCTGCCCGTCAGCAACCGTTAGCTGGAGACACGACCGATCTCGTACCCAGACTTCACTCTGTCTCAGTCTCCACTCCGCCCGCCCGTAGGAGATCTGGGTTCTCTATTACAACTGAACTTCATTATTCAAGTGCTGATGAAATCTCACCGAGAAAACGCGTAGGCCGGTAGCCTACCGGCGGGGGAAATTTTTCCCTCGCGTAGTAGATAGTGGATCTCCTTCCCTCTTCCCGATTCAATCTTGTTTTTTTCCCAGCTTGACTATTCTTTAATAATACCAAGTTTGTCTAGTACTCCTTTGGAGAGTTTCAGAACACAGCCCGTAAATGTTTCGTTATGGCCTCTGGAGATCATTTTCACTGGTATGGTTGTCTTCTTGATCCACTTGTCCTCTGTAGGGTCA
Source organism: Orbicella faveolata (assembly GCF_042242905.1). NCBI lineage: Eukaryota > Metazoa > Cnidaria > Anthozoa > Scleractinia > Merulinidae > Orbicella > Orbicella faveolata. The sequence goes on from NW_028301541.1 coordinate 17,571,857, forward strand.
TAGCATTCGACGCTCAATTGTAGTCGATATTTGTCATAAAGGCCACCCAGCACATAGAGTGTTCCCTTCAGACACATCATACTGCCACACACGCGATGAACGGTCAAACTTCCAATTAACTACCATTCGTTTGTCGAAATGTTAAACATCTCACATGTTTTCAAACATGATTCCCAATTCTCCCTCCCTCCGGCCACAAAAATCTTCCCTTCGGTTGCCACACCAAAAGCGTACCCTCTCTTTTGTCGCATGTTTGCAATTTCCTCCCATTTGTTTTCTACAGTGTCAAATCTCTCAGCTTTCGTGACGAAGTCATTCTCTAGCAACCCGCCACAAACGTACAGATGATTGCCAGCCTCAACAACACAAGGTGAGACCCTACAGCCCTCATGAGATGATAAAACCGTCTGCCATGAACACCGCTCAACGTTGAATCTTTTGATAGTGGATTTTCTGGATGACATATTCATCTCTATAGAGTAGAATTCGCCTCTAACGAGAATCACCTTACAAGGAGTTGTGGTGGGACACTTCAAATAATCCAAAGTAGACCAACAATCAAAAACAGGATCATACCTCTCTGCCTCACCATCAGATGAAAAGGCGTCCAACTGATCACGGTGGTCTATCATTCGAGTATACTCGTTTCTCTCTGACAACCCGTCTGCTAAACGCTTCCACTCGTCTTTCTCTGGGAGATAACAGAAAGTGTATTTCCCTCCACAAGCAACAGTGGCGCGGGTTTCAAAACCTTTTCTCGGCGACTGCGGGATATGTTCTTCACTTGAAAACCCAGTCAGCTTTATAGCTTTGGAGATTAGCTTGAAACAATAAGAATTCTCTTTCACGAGTTCGTTTGTCACGACATCCAATAAAAAGTCACGCGATAGGAAAGCCAGTCGCATGTGACGAAACAGTTGTTCAAACGATGCTTTTCGCTCGCTTTTGTTTTGTTCAATCCACTTTAATACCACCTTGAACACATCTGCTTCAACAGCAACTGAAATGTCGTCTCTTGAAATCCACCTCTCGACTTCTTTAGCTTCCAAGTTTAAGAAATCATTCATTTCTGCCACAGATGCAAAGTTCGCGTGGATGAACTTTCTGGTGTTGGTGATCAGTTCGTAGCACTGGTACATCTCAGCAAAATAAAATGTCGAAATGCAATTTGATTCAGACAATTGTCGTTCTAGAAATCGCCCTAAAAGTTTTTTCAAGCCCGGGATGAGAAGATAGTTCGCTGCAGCGATAAGATCCTTACAATTCTCTTGAGTTACCTCGACAGTTCCTGTGTAGATGAACTCCAAAACATCTTCCATTACAACACCCGAGATCTCTTCAAACCGAACAATCCCTTCTCGATTCTCTCTCGTGTTGCTCTGAAGAAGCTCTCCTCATTCAAGAAGAACGGGCTGGCTGCGGAAAGCACATTTCTATGAGCTTTGATTTCTTTTCCACCTTTCGTCATCAAAGTTATGTCGCATAAATGATCTTGTCTTCGCTGCATGTTAAGGCGCTTCGCCAATTCGACACAGAAAGCAGCCTGTTCCGTATCAGAGATTGCCGGCAGATCTTCCATGCTCAAGAAAATAAACTTATTTCTGTAAATTACAGATTACAACCGTTTAGCTGCCCTCAAGTTCTACCAAATCACGACCAAATAAAGCGAAACTCTTCATTGAGTACACTGGAAGTGAGATGACGTCATCGGGAAAGGAAAAATTGATAGACTGAACTAGACTGGACTACACTTCACAAACGCGGACTTGCAAAACACATCTTTGTAGAACGTAGCCTACAAAAGTACGGACTTCTGAAACTCAGTTAAATATTTGTATTATTTTCAGAAGATCATTTCTCACCCAAATAATCAAACGTATTAATTTTAATATAATTCCTAACAGAAACAAAAACATATGCTTCAATACTAAACGTTTCTAAGTAACAGTAGAATTCTACTAGTATACTAATGCAAATGCTCTAAGCTGATTGGCTGAACCATTGCACACTATCAGCCATTAGTGTGCTGTGGAGGTCGTCTAGGTAATGGTGACGTTTGTTTCGTTTTTCCAAAGGTTTGGAGGAAAATTTTGATGCAAATGGATAATTAAATTCCTGAGAAGTCTAAACGAAGGACATTTACGGTTTCTTCACTTTTGAAAAAGTTGAAATTATTGAAAAAAAACTGATGCGCGCGCGCAAACAACTTCAATTTTAGATGACAATTCAATCCGAGCGATCTTTTTCAGTCGCAAGGTTTAATAATACGTCAAGAAATCATTGGACACTGTTATTTGAAGTAAGTTTTAAGAAGAATTCGGCCTCGTCAACTATCACCTCATAGAAATCGAGAGCTCATAATTCAATAATCATCCCTTTATATCATCTCGTTTTTCTGGTCCATAATCTAGCAGCCTGCACAGTGCCTTGTTAGTAACGTATTCCCTATTTTAAGACTTCCGTAAGTTCAGTCCAATTTGATACTTTCCACATCTGTGCTTATTTCGCTCCCAGACCCCTGGTTGTGAGACGAAAAGCACGGTTTACCGTGCGTGTGTTTTTTTCTAAATTAAAGGGAACGTTTTTATACAGTTGGTAATTAAGTGTTGCTACTCTTACTACATTTTTGCAAGGATTTTCATTCTGGTCATCAGACGGTCGATCAGCGAAGCAAACATTAGTGACTGGATATCCCGTAACCGTACCTCATAGCCCGTAACAGATCACTCCTAATGGGTTTCTCGCTGTGGGCAGTTTCCTTTATCGGAATCTTAAGACATGATCAGACATGAACTAATTTTTTGACCAGCTTACATTCAACTCACTGCAATCGTTTCACTGCCCCCTATAGAAAACTTAACAAAACAATAATCAACAGTGCACTTTGGGCATAATTTGAGAACCTCATTCGCGCAATTTACTGAAACCAAGGACCAGGCACACATGGGAACGGGGAGATGGGATAATATATCAAAAAATAACTTAAATGAATCAGGTCATTATAAGGGATTAACTCTCTCACCCTTCCTCTTCCACAGTGACAAGTCTCCCCCGGAGGGAGAGAGGGAAGGACGCATACGAGCCAAGTGACCCATCAGGCCGGAGCTTACCCTTGTTTCTGAAGCATGAAGTAAAAAGGGATATTTCTTCTCCCCCTGGATGGAATTCTACCCACTGCAGGGTTGCCCTTCCCCCGCCTCCAGTGGTTATTTTGCCGGAACCAATTTGTACACCTGACTACATGGGTGGACAGAGGCAATGTGAGAGTAAAGTGTAGTAAAGTGAGAGTAAAGTTTTTCCTTGATTTGGTAACGCTCAATGATTAAAATGAATTCATGCGGTGCCCACAAAAAACGCTATTCTTGCAGCTTTTGGGGTTTCTTTCACCATTTTATTGACGATAAGGATCGTCAATAATATGGAAGTATCTTAATCTGTTCTCTTAGTCATTTACTTTTCATTGTGACTTTTTTGGTGGAGACATTAGTTATTAGACAGTAGTAAACCTTAACACGGTCTTATATCCATGTCATTTGCACAAGCTTAATGAAAATTTTATCACGTTTTGTTCTTCCTTCAGACCATAGTTAATAGAGGGAAATGGTTATGAAACTCGGCAAAGTTCTTTGTTGTATTTTTTGTTCTCTTCTTTTGGCCTTGACCGTGCACAAAACACAATAGTTGTTTACTATTGACGGTGGTAGTAACCAATAGAAACGTTTTGGTACGTAATTCATGTATAGTGTATGAACGCAAAACAAAAGATAAAATAAATCTTGGCTTTTTTGTTTTCTCCTTTGATATTTGCCGGGCTTCATAACCCGTCTATTAGCTATGTTCAAACGAGTTTTCATCCATTTTCAACATTTTACGCACAAATACAAATTCTCAATTACAGCCAATGTCGTTCCCAGAGCCCTCGCTCGTCCCGCAACGCTGACCATAAAAGCGAAGGTTCTGAGCATAGCAAGTATTAATCTTGAGCAAGCACTCTTGCTTTGAAAATAGTGTTGTACGTGTGTTCTTACTTTCAGCTGAAGGACACTAAATATCATCGACCTCTTGGTAGGTAAACAACAGACAATTCTAGTTTTCGCTTTGTTAAGCCCAACTTGCAACTAGCCAGCTATCGAACGATTCTTGTTAAGTGAGTTACAATTAAGTCTAAAACTTACTGAAACTGAAAACCATGTAAATATATTTATAAATTCTGCTCTACAATAGTCGCCGGAAGTGGAAGACTTAAAATGACAACTCCCGGTAAAATGTTGAAAATTTGTTAGCTGGAGACACAACTCATCTCGTACCCAGACTTCAGTCTGTCTCAGTCTCCCCAAAGCCTGCCTGTAGCTTAGAAGATCTGGGTTCAATACTACAACTGATCTTCATTGTTTAAGTGCTGATGAAATCTCACCGAGAAAACGGTCACCCCAAAACGCAGACCATGCAGACTGAGTACTTTTTTTCTAACATTTGACTCACTTTTTTCGCTTCTAATGACGAAATAGTGTTCAATATGTCCTATAATGTTTGCTATTTATTCACAGGCGGCACAAACTCAGCATCTGACTGTTGAATCACGCGTTTAATAAACTTTCTATGGGAAATTCCCTTTATTGGTCCTAAATATACTAATATCAAGCATAAAAATAAACTTCCATACATTCTGGGCGCAAATTGTGTCAATTTTTGACGGGTTTGTGGTTTCATTTATTTTGTCAATTTGTTGTTGTTGTTGTTTTTTTTTTTTTTCCAGTTTCTTAGTCTTCGTTCTCCTCTTAACTGATTCATAAAACAAAGCAAGGACGGTGACTCTAATTAAGCAACCTTGTCCCACAAATCACTTCTTTTTCTTCACAAAGTACAGAATTGCCATTAGACTAGGAATATTCCCTGTTTCGCTTAGTTGAACGTGACCGTAAGTAAACCTCAACGAAAAAAATGCTCGCATGAAATTTTTTCCTCAAGGTTTTCTTATGCGTCACGCACGATGGACTAAGGGAAAGAGGGACCACTCGCAGTTTAAATCGCCATGAAAACAAAACTGCCATAAGGACAGATAAATTAACCATCGCATCAACTCATTACAGCAATCGTACTGCGCTGAGAATTTCAAATGCTATTCGGTTTTCTGTGATCTTTCCATGCGCTAGGCTTTTTTGGCATGATCGCGGTCACACTCCAACATCCACTTGGAATTACATTTTGTATCTGATACCAAGAGTAGAAAATGCACATGTTACGTGTCACATCACATTACAAGTAAAGCTTATTTCTACATTTTAAAATAGCTTTACTTAAGCATATTTCGGACTAAAGGGAGTTTCACTTGCAAAATCTTTAACACCTCAACAGTCACATACCACCGAGTTTGCGTTGTCTGTGGATGAACAGAACCAAAAAATATGCCAGTCAAAAGTAAATGCAAAAACAAGAATAAGAAAAAAAAAGTACTCAGTCTGTACAGTCTGCATGGTCTGCACGGTCTGCGGTCTGCACTCTGCAGTCTGCATGGTCTGCGTTTTGGGATGAGCACCGAGAAAATGCGTAGGCCGGTAGACCCGACGACCCAATCTTGTTATATCCCGCGTGACTATTCCTTATTAGTATCACCCACGTAGTGGACTAATGCAAATCCTGCATTTTAATTGGCTACGCTACTAGAGGTCTATTAGTAATAGTCCTCGAGTAGCGAAATTGGCACAATCGAGCGTGATGCTTTCTTTCGTTTTATTCCCAGATAAATATTTCGTCAACTTGCATTTGCTAACTTTATTATTGCCTTTTCTGTCCGACTAATTGGGTGATACTAAAACTCTTCGCCCTCAAGGGCCACGGTTCAATAGCCCATTCGGCTTCGCCTCATGGGCTATTGACCCGTAGCCCGCAAGGGCTACGGGTCTAATTGTTAAATAATATCAAGTTGGTCTAGTACTCCTTTGGAGAGTTTCAGTACACAGCCGGTGAATAACTCTTCATCGTCTTCGAAGATCTTTTTCACTGGTATGGTTGTCTTCTCGATCTATTTGTCCTCTGTAGGGTCATAGCATTCAACACTCAACTCACACTGCTTATAGACATTTATGCCACCCAGTACATAGAGTGTTCCCTTCAGACAAACCATACTGCCATCTTCGCGAGGAACTTTCAAACTTCCAATTAACTGCCATTCGTTTGTCGAGATGTTAAACATCTCACATGTTTTCAAACACCATGCCCAATCCTCCATCCTTCCTCCGGCTACAAAAATCCTCCCTTCAGTTGCCAAACCAAAAGCGCACCCTCTTGCTTGTTGCATGCTTGCAATTTCCTCCCATTTGTTTTCTACAGTGTCAAATCTCTCAGCTTTCGAAGCGAAGTCATCCTCTAGCCTCCCACCACAAACATACAGATGATTGCCAGCCGCAACAACACAAGACCATAGCCTGCAGCCCTCATGAGATGACAAAACCGTCTGCCATGAACACCGCTCAACATTGAATCTTTTGATAGTGGATTTTTTGGATGATGTATCGATATTTATAGAATAGATTTCGCCTCTGACGACAGTCACCTGAGCAGGATCTTCTGTGGGCCACTCCAAATGATCCAGAGTAGACCAACAATCAAACACAGGATCATACCTCTCTGCCGTACCATCAGACGGGAAGGCGTTCAACTGATCACGGTGGTTTACCATTTGAGTGAAGTCGTTTCTCTTTTACAGCCCGTCTGCTAAACACTTCCACTCGTCTTTCTCTGAGAGATAACAGAAAGTGTATTTCCCTCCACAAGCAACAATGGCGCGGGTTTCAAGCCCTTTTCTCGGCGACTGCGAAAGATTTTCTTCACTTGAAATCCCAGTAAGCTTTATAGCTTTGGAGAGCAGCTTGAAACAATCAAAATTCTCTTCCACGAGTTCGTTTGTCACGAGATCGATTAAAAAGTCACGCGGTAGGAAAGCCAGTCGCATGTGACGAAACAATTGTTCAAACCATGCTTTTCGCTCGCTTTTGTCTTGTTCGATCCACTTTAATACGATCTTGAACACATCTGCTTCAACAGCAACTGAAATGTCGTCACTTGAAATCCACCTCTCGACTTCTTTAGCTTCCAAGTTTAAGAATTCATCCATTTCTGCCACAGATGCAAAGTTCGCGTGGATCAACTTTCTGGTGTTGGTGATCAGTTCGTAGCATTGGTACATCTCAGCAAAATAAAATGTTGAAATGCAATTTGATTTGGACATCTGTCGTTCTAGAAATTGCCCTGAAAGATTTTTCAACCCCGGGATGAGAAGATAGTTCGCTGCAGCGATAAGATCCTTGGAATTTTCTTGAGTTACCTCGACAGTTCCTGTGTAGATGAACTCCAAAGTATCTTCCATTACAACACCCGAGATCTCTTCAAACCGAACAATCCCTTCTCGATTCTCTTTCATGGCGCTCTGAAGAAGCTTGGAGAAGACCGGGCTTGCTGCGGAAAGCACATTTCTATGAGCTTTGAATTCTGTGTCATCTTTCGTCACCAAAGTTATGTCGCATAAATGATCTTGTCTTCGCAACATGTTAAGCCGCTTCGCCAATTCTACGCAGAAAGCAGCTTGTTCCGTATGCGAGATTAGCTGTAGATCTTCCATATTCCACACAATGAACTTATTTCTGTAAATTACAGATTCCTTTGGTCTAAAATAGCTCTACGAAATCAGTCACGACCGAATATACAATCGACAGGGAAACTGTTTGGAAGAGGACACTGGGAAGGGTCATGACGTCATCGAGTGAGGAAAAATTGATACACTGGACTGGACTTAGAAAGAACGCAAAGCAAGTAAGCGTGCGAGCGTGACTGTGAGCGTTACGTGCGAGCGACGAGCGGCGATGCCGCGAGTAGCTAGCAGCCGTCTTCCGACGCCCACGCTATTAGCGGCTCGCGACATTGTTACTCTCACGTCACGTTCACAGTCACCAGTCACGCTCATGTGTGCTTACTTGTTTTGCATTCTTCCCCACGGATTTTCGAGGAAAAGAGAGAGTGTTTGCCTCTAGATGATATGATAATGAAAACGCAAATTGAGCCTCACTTCATGGGCAGATTTCAGGGGAACCTAAGACGCTACTCATCTCCCCCCCCCCCCCCCCAACCCCCTTCCCCCAAGACTTTTTTTAAGCGATAAGTCATTCGATTTTAGCTGGCAAGCACTCTCTATCTCTCTAGGTCTCTTCGAACGGTCGTCATACAAATCCGCTGTGAAGGAACAAAGATTGTCCCAAATCGCCCTTCGCGTAGCCCTGCGCCTGCACTCAGCGGATTCTCCCCACTAGAGAGGGGCCGAGGGGCCGAGGAGCACTGGGAAGAATACATTAATTCGACATTTTGTGGCGAGTTTTGTAGCCCTGCAAAACACGTCGGAATTTAAACCACATTGAACAGAGTTTTCAGGTCTCAAGTGATTTTTTCTCTTTATTAGGTATCGGAAAAATTCGTGCTCAGTTAGAAACATGTCAGATCATGAGCAACGTGTACACGAAAGATCTAACAAGATCCGCAGCTGAAAAATTCGAAGTTGAACGCCATGAAATGTTGACACAAGAATGGTACTCTCTTGAAAAGATTAAGAGGTGAGCCATCTGAGATCTTTTTTCTCATTTTTAACTTGGAAAATATTTATTATTTTCCAAGTTGTAGTGGTGAAACGATCTCACTCCATCACTTCTTCACTCCGTTACCGGGTCACTGGTCACTTCCCGTAAAACATTTGGAAACCCGGGCGGGGGCGGTGGGGGGGGGGGGGGGGGAACAACACCCTAAGTGAGACCAGAATCCTTGATTTGTACCCGAGAAGACAAGCATCCCCATTCTTTTCATGTAATAGTCCCCCCCGGGTTTCAAACATCAGCCGTCTAGGGCTGTTTTACAGTCGCTTGCAGTGTGTCAAGTTAGTTATTTTTGAGAGGTAGAAAGTATAACGATTTTTTCATTATAAGGAAAATATTTATGGGTCTTCCTTAGCGATTCAATTCAGGGAAAGTCTCCATGGTTTTTCCTTCACAAACCTACATGAAATTGTGGGTTTGAAAGCAATTGATATAAACGAATGATTAAAGGCTCCAGGTGATTCTTTTTTTTAACCCAATAAACAGAAAGACAAACACTACCTTTCGGTAAATGGTTTCTTGACAGAAAAAGAAAAAACAATGAAGAAGAAAAGGAATATAACAATCAGTAGTGACCACTTTGATTTTAACTTCCAATGTCTCACATGGCAAGCCAGTGCTTATCACACTGCGCTACTTGTACATCAATTTCCGGAGAGCAAAAGTGTTAGTTATTAATACTTTCAGCTGAAATGAAGTCCACATGCAAAATTTCAGCTAATTTGGAGCAAAAAAAAAAAAAAACAACCAAAATCGTCACTTATCCCCTTTTATGACTAGCTTCTTCATTTATTCAAGCGTTTCATTCAGTCTATACTTCACTTTTGACGGAACAAAATTATCTCTTGCCATTTTTGACTACAGCACAATCAAGGAGGACATATACAGATACATGTAATGTAAAACATTTAGGCAGGCCTTAGAAACAAACAGTTTTTTATGTTGAACTTTTTCATTTTGCAAATATCTCAGAACACCCTTGAATGGAAAAAGGCTTTATGGACTTGTTCAAAAGCTAGACGGTAATTCCTTAATGAACAATGCCTCATAACACCCTTTCATAATATATTTTCCAAGTTCAGTGGCTCACAGCCACTTTGATTCTTTGCTGATAGCAGTAGGCTTTAGCATTGATTACAGTTTTACAGTGTAAGAAAGCTTATTTTACACTAGATTTTTGATTCAGTCAATATAAAACACAGACTGAGGACCAGGAAGTAAAACGCAGACTGCAGAGTATAGACTTTTTGACTGAATGATGTTATCATTTCCGCCATTGAGACCTAACTGCAAACAGGCTAACTGGAGCATTATTTAGGCTAACCTGAGTGATATGTAGGCTAACTGGAGTGGTATTCAGTCTAACAGGAGCGCGATTCAGGCTGACCGGAGTGCAGTCTTTCACTACCATTTAAGCCTGAATAATCATGTTTAAGATCAGTGCCTGATACTATTATTATAAAACTATATATACTTATGAAGTCTGTAGTCTGCAGTCTGCATTTTACTCTCAGTCTGCATTTTACCCTGGTCTGTAGTCCGCAGTCTGCGTTGCAGACTGATGAGTTTCAGTTTGATTGCCAGCAAAGTGGAAGTGAAATCTGAACATCTTAGTTTGTACATTACTAAATTACATAGGTCATCAAAGAATATTCAATTGTACAGTCATTCCCATGGCCCTTTCATAAAATAACCACAGAATCATTAAAAATATAAAGAACAGCTAAACTTTTGGAATTTTGTAAGCAGTACCATCAGTACAGAGTAAATGATGCAGTTCATAAATTAGTATCTTTAGAACAAGGAAAAAGAGTCTACTCCAATATTATACCTAAATGTTGGGTGTTAAAGTTCAAAATATCATGGGTAATCAAATTTCTGTAGGTCCCAGGTTAGAATCTACTTGTAGTTTATAACAAATTAGGTGGCTATTATGTTAGTTACAGTAATTTAATAGAATAATTTTGGATAATTAATTTGTTTATCTATTTATTTCTACTTATATTCTGTTTGCAGAGTGCTAAACCGGTTACAATTTATTGGTTGTTTGACACACAAATCTTACAAGAGGCATGCAGGTTGTGGTTTCACTAGATAGTACAAAGGTAACCAGAGTTGTGGGAATATCATTCCAGATTTGTACTATCCTTGTCAGCAAAAGCCTATACTAAGTATGTGTTGCTTGAATAAAACAATAACAACCCTCAATCATTCTGTAATCATAGCAGGCTTTGTTAAATTTACTTCCTAGACTCTTCTTCATTTTTAATTTGGACTATTTGTGTTTTGGCCAATGCACAATTAAGAAATAGAAAACATGTTCTGTTTCTATCGAGTTATAGAAACACGAGTGAAAGTTTGGGAGAACGAGAAATGCTGTGGGAACACAAGCCACAGGCAAGTGTTTCCACAGCTTTTTCAAGTTCTCCCAAACTTTCACAAGGATTTTTCTATAACCCAATAGAAACACAGAGAACATGTTCTATTTCTTTTAGAAAACACAGCAACGAAAAAAAGGAAAACAACTTGTCAACTTTGATTATCAGAATAGGACAATCACATGACTTTTGGAGGGCATATAGTTTATTTGTGGCCCGAGTAGCATCATTTGCGCCCGAGCGCGAAGCGCAAGGGCGCAAATGATGCTACGAGGGACACAAATAAACTATATCACCGACAAAAGTCATGCGATTATCATTATTATCAATACACAAGGCCAAATCGTACAAATTCATTTAATAAGAAAAAAATGTTTAACAGAGATGTAGCATGAAACTATGGTATGGAAAGTTGTTGCTACAATACGAACAGCTGAACAAGAGCCAAATAAAATTCCTTTTTGTTTACAATAAAATGTCAAATATAATCTAGTTTTGAAAAGATTGGTAACAATGATTAGCAAAAAGACAGTTTACATTTAAAAAAATGATAGTCTTCCCGTTCACAGGCAATGGACTCAGACTGTCTTTGCTAATTTCATCAAATAAGTTACAGCTTTTAGTCGCTATCATCGCTCTCGATTATTCGGCGGCGTTTGCGGGTTGATGGCGACGGTTCTTCATACTTTCCGTGATAAATGTTCATTGTTCCAATCTGAATATGTTGGGTGCAATTTTGGTACGGCTGTGCCAAGGAAATAAATTGGTTTTGGAGAAGAGACTGTGGGTTTAAGTTTGAGCTAGGACCGGCTGACGGGCCCGCGACATTTTGCCTTGTGATTCCTGAAGCTTCTTGCTGAACAGCGAGTTGTGGCTGAAATGTGTCACTTAAAATCTTTGAACACTCTCTTTTTTGTGCACTTGTTGTCTCGCTGATGTAGTGGGAAAGGCTCCGTTCATCTTTGTGCTTTGTGATTGCACAGATTTTCCTTGCGTCCACACCGCGCTGGAACAAAGAAGTGACAGTCGATGCACGAATGCAGTGATTCGTGTACCGCTCCGATAACTCTGCTTTGATGGAAATCCTTTCCATCATCTTGCTGATAGTATTTTTTCCCATAGGCTCATTTCTGTACCAGTGTCGGGTGCTTGCAAAGTTTACATTCTTGGTGGTAGCTTTGCTTGGAGTCTGAAACAGTGCCTTACAGTCGGGATGAGTCTTGCCGAGGTAAAATTCAAACGCAGCCACTGGATCAAGTGCAGTTGAAGTTTCGTACATACGAACATCCGAGTATGACTGCTCAGACTGTTTAGCGCCTCCTTGGTAATTTTTAGTTTGTTCAGTAAGTTTTTCGGTGATGTAACGGGCTCCAGTGTCATCAGTTTTTATTTCAAATGACTGCCTTGTAAGCTCCCGCCATCCCTCTCTGCCGCGGCGAGCAAAATGAAAACACAACGAAAACCAAATAAACTCAACTAACTTCTCCGCATCTTTCCAAACGCCGTCCGTGTTCTGCCCTTCCATGAAATATCGATTCAATTTCTGCATGTCTCCTGACTAAATGGATGATTTGTGTTTTGGTTTCGCATTGTTTTCTTTCGTAAATTGCTTGGCCTTCGCTTCAAACATTTTGTTGGCAGACATAAATTCGCTGTCTTGCAAAATGTTTATGCTTCGGCTGAGTGGAGCACAGGTTAGATGGCGTTGAATGGCCGCTCTAATTCCAGTCAATGCACTTGGAGTTAATGCTTGGCCTTTCTCTGTTTTCACTTCAGCGAAGAACTTTCGCAGAATTTCACTCAAGTCCGTTGCACTTACTGTTTTGAGATCCACTGTAATTTTTCTTTTCTCACACCATTTCTCGAACTTTTTTACTCCCCACTCAGTTGCTCTCTTGGTGTTTTTCGCTTGAGCTTTTTGCTCAATCTCATCCAGTTGCTCGTTGTCTAAGTCCGAGTTTTGACTAGAAAAAAGCTGAAAATTTGGGAGTTCTTCCATTTTAAAATGAAATTTCCAAACGGCAAACGTTCACTACGCAAGCTGTTCGCACCTGAATGGTTTTCCCGCGTCAATAAACGTAACCTGATTGGTTAATATTCATCGGATGATGAACCGAGAACCAATCAGCTGCAGGGCCGTTAATACATTAACGGCCCGCTAGGAGTCATTTGCGGCCCGCGAAGCGCGTGTTTTCAAGAGGGCGGTTTTCAATTTGGCCGCGTATATTGATAATAATGCAAATTCTCTTTGCTCGTGCCCTCATTACGTCAACAGCTTGTGCTAGTTCTGTGTTTCTATTGAGTTATAGAAACAGGATTTTAAACCAATCAGCACGTGTATTTTCTTAGGACTGTTTTCTTATGATGTTTAGTCCCTAAAAAGGCCAATCACAGCTATAAGATTGTACAATTGAAGTGCATGGTACCTATACAGTTATTGGAGAGCCTTATAGTCAAACTCACAAAACCGTGAACACCTAAAATGTGTCTGGAATGTTTATTATGTTATAACCAATCACGCGCGAGATCTTCAACCACAGAAACCACAGGAACAGATGAGTTTCTATCGGTCACGGAGCAAATTTGTTTCATGACCGGTCTCAAAATAAATCCTCTATTTCAGTTGTACAAAAAATTAGATAATTGCTGTTACAGGCTAATTAAATACTAGCAAAGAGAGTTTCGAGATTCCTGTTTCTTTTTGTCAAATTTATAACAATCAACAGGTCGAAAGCCAGGGTAAATTCCCCCACAATTTTTTTCCTTTTCATCTTTTACATGGCTACTGTGACCAGAAGGGCCAGGGTTAGCACCATCAGGAGATTCCCTGATTATCTCAACCTGTGTCCCAGTATCAGTAAAAGTCTTGACTGGCTGTGGCACTGGCGTTGAAACTACTGGATCAGTTTGTGTGTACTCAGAACGAGTGATCACAAACCTTGCTCCTACACAACACTGAGTACTCGCATCTTGCGAAGAAACACTTAAATTCCCTGGGTTGGTTGCCATTGAACTGGCTGACTCAGCTGGTTCTTCAATAATGATGCAAGCTCCTTCTGTTGGAGTGCTTTGTGGCACAGCTCGAAAAATCTTAAGAACAAGAATTTGACATTTTAAAATGCATATCAAGGTACTCACTGACTGAGAATTTATTTAGTCAGAGCCATCAAATCAATACAACCAGTGCTTTGCGGCACAGCTCGAAAAATCGTAAGAACAAGAAAATACCACCCAGCAATCAAATGAATACAACTAGTGTAAATACACTACGTAACACTTCACCGTCAATCGATCGACTGATGAGGATAGTGCCATTTGAAGAAATAAAGGAAACAAAAGACTACTAGACAAGAATTTTAGGTCAGGAAATTTTATTACATTTGAGAAAAATACAAGTCTGAGTTCGATATTCGACACTCACTTCTTGTCGTAACTCTTCTGCTCGCTGCCGGCTCTCACGACTCTCGCTACTTATTCTAGGTTTCTTCGGTTCAGGCCCAAAAGAAAACACCGAAGGTATCGCATCACGTCTAAGACGTCTTTTGACCTTTAGCTCGGGCATTAACTGTGCTTTCAAGTCCGTTTCAAAGCAATCCTCGGTGAAATGTTCACTGCACGCATAACAGTTTTGTAATGGAGGAAGATTATCCCTTCTGATCCTCGCTAACCAGGCTTTTTGTACTCCTTTATCGTTCGGAATGCGATGATAACTTATGTTAGACGTCTTAGATGAATGGTTAATACAACCAGGCACCCAGCAGTGGACCATTATCACTATTCCACAGCGAGATTATATGGAAACAAAACGACATAAATATTTCATGAGCTGAGCTACTAGAGTTTTGCGACTGAAAAGCCCGCGAACCTCGTGCTATCCGAGCAATCGTGTTTCACGATATGACGTCAGTCGACGTTCCGCTGACCGTTTCAGCTCCCGCATTCCAAAGCGGCAGGTATATTTTGCAGGGTGCAGGGTGCAGGTTGCAGGTTGAAATTTAATTATAACTGAAAAACCGCTGGGACTAAAAATAATTAATAACCTATATACTCGTCAGGGGTTCTTACATAAAGTAGTTCGCCTCTTTCATGTAGTGAAAACACGCTGTTATTAATATTTAGGCCTTCTTTGGCAATCTTCTACCTTGTTACGCCGTGTACAGAAACCAGAGACTTCGTACGCTTCCCAACATGTTTGTGATCGCACTTAGTTTGGGCGATGTTCTCATGTCCATCGAAAACACGATCGATCCGCTATAAGTACTTATCGATCGACACGCAGAGACTGGTGAAATCTCTTCAAAGCCATGTGGATGGCCGCTCCACAGATGTCTCCATCGATTCCAGATTTGGCTCGAGTCTTCCCTCAACAACAGAAGATTGCCATCACAAATGAAGCAAATAAATAAAGAAATGAAATGATATAAGATTTTAACCGACGGAATATACTAGCGCAAGCTCAGTGTGCTTTCATTTTGTTACTCACAGGGAAGAAACCAAATTCAGCAGATATTTCAGATGATATTTCAGATGTTTCTTCAAAAGCAATAATTAATTGCAGGCTTAAAATCATTGAAATATACTCTCCTCCCATCGCTTCGGCCGGTTTGGCACTTAGGTGGAAGCCACCTTTCTGAGCGACGGTAAACAGCATCATGTAACAGTCACGGTAATTCTACCAACTGTACGTTCTTTCAAGTGCCAGCGGTTTTCCAGTTATAATTACATTTCAACCTGCAACCTGCACCCTGCACCCTGCAAAATCTACCTGCCGATTCCAAAGTCAAGATGGCGAGTCATTCACGAAACTTTGGATCGATTTCTTAATAAAAATATTTCACGTGGGTAAGATTTATGCCAACCAAAATACTCCAGGTAATATAATCATTGATATAAAATTCTCTTAAAGTAGGCCTAAGTTCCCCTTTAACATGAGAAAACTGTTTTCACAAACCAATGTGTTGGGCTGACACGACTGGCGCCCGTTGAATCACTCAAGCGCAAACGATGCAAATCAGTACTTTCATTATTTCGTTTCATTATAATAATTTTGATAATGATGAAAAGCGACAAGTGATATTGATGAAAATAGAACTCTTCCATTATATTTTGTAATATGTGAATCAAGTGCAAATTTATTTGGGAAGGAACAGTGGAAAATTGAGGTGTTTACTATTTGCCACAACTAATTGCAAAATTAGCAAACATTTGCATTTATCGTGGTCAATCTTTCCAAGGTGTTTAGATCACCGAACCACCGAGCCCGAGGGATTGTAATTATTTGCTAAAATAAATTGAGTCGCTAGTTTAACCAAAGATGATACCAAGGTTAGCGAAACCACCAAAATTTTTAATTTATATTCATCCCTATTTATAGCTGTGTCAATTAAATTAACCATGGTTTCGCTTGAGTAACTGTATGCATCGGGATTCTTGTTTTCCAAAATGCACAAACTGAATACTGGCTGTGGTTCTTGATACAACAGGATAGCAATTATTTAGACTTTCAGGAATCAGTAAAGACAGAGGGTGTATCTTGGGACAAAGCGAAAACCAAAACTATACATGTATTTATAGTTCTGTGACCGATGCACTGCATCCATGTTCTGTGGTTTCTGTGATTGACGATCTGACTTGTCAGTCGTGATTGGTTGTTACACAATAAACATTCCAGACATATTTTAGGTGTTCACGGTTTTGCAAGTTTGACTGTAATAAGTATTTCTTTGCAAAATAGTGTTTCCTGTGTTTTGAGAATACATGTAGATTAATGGGAAACTCTGCTTGAACCACTAACAAGCAGGTTGTTTGTGGTATTTCTGTATTATGTAGTTTTGACTTGCGGGAGTCACAACCAGAAAGCACAACATAAAAGATTTTGTTAAGTCACATCACTCCTCTCCTCTTGCCAAGCAAGCTTAAAATGTATAGGGCTGTTTGTAAGGCGTCATTCATTATATTAAGAACATTCATATGAAGTGGGAGAAGTTGCGTTCTAGCAAAAAAATTTTTTGGCTCCCTCTGTAGATCTAGAATAAGGATGTAGTTTAGAATCGCTCTGTTGTAAATGCTGTGTCTTTAGGGTTACCATTATGCCTTTTGAAGTGTCTTGCATCTAACCGATGTAGCTAATTTCACATGTAAACAACAAAAACATGTCAGGGAATATTTTATTTAGAAATATTTTTTCCCAAGAGTGATTTTTGTACAACCACTCCACATATATATATTTTTAATCCAATTTCAAAAATAATAAAGTGTATTATCGTTTGTCTCACGATGTAGTCACTTGAGATGTAGATCGCGACGTTTCGATTGCTTACTGTTAGTCTTCTTCAGGCGATAAGGTCGGCTGTGATTGGTGCATTTCGATCCTCCTATTGTTCCATTGTTCCGGCGAGTAGCTGTTCCCTCAGTGGTCCGCTGTTGTACCGTTCTCCTGTTGTTGTGTTTCTTGATCGTGGGTATCCATGCTCCAGGAATTTCAATTCCACTATCCCTGTTGATGTTGTTAGGGTGAAGTCTTATGTGAATAGCTTCCTTGACCCTACGTGTGTACCAGTGAGGATCTCAATCAATAAACTTGACCTCATTCCAGATAGGATAGTGGCCGGTCTCGTGGGAGTGTTCAGAAACGGCGGAGATCTGGGTACGGGCGAGTCATATATCCCTGTCGTGTTCTTTGATCCTCTCCTGCATAGATCTCCCTGTTTCCCCGATGTAGACTTTGCCGCACTCACAGGGAATCCTGTAGACAACACCATCTTGTTTAGCCGGGTTGACGGTGTCCTTTGGTCGCACTAAGTGTGACCGAAGTGTCGTGTCGGACTTAAAGACGGTGCGAATGCCTTGTTGTTCTAGGCAGCGGCGGAGAGACTCCGAAACTCCTTGGACATAAGGTAAAACGGCGGTGGATTTAAATTCCGCGACAGGCTCTCTTCTTGGGGTTGTTCGTGCCTTTGTGATCTTCTGTACAAAAGAGGAGGGATATCCGTTAGAAACAAGTACAGATGACAGATGTTTCTTCTCTCCAGCGATTACTGATGGTTTGGTGACGAGACGTTTAGCCCAGTCGTACAGACACTTCACAATACCGCGCTTTACTGACTGAGGGTGGTGTGAATCATACGCTAGGTACTGATCAGTATGTGTTGGTTTCCTATAGACACTGGTGGTAAGGCGGCCATCAGGTTCTCTATAAACTGACGTGTCGAGAAAGGCGATCTTATTGTTGTTCTCGATCTCCATGGTGAAACGGATTGATGGTTGTTGACTGTTCAGGTGTTGCAGGAAGGCGTCAACTCTATCCCGATCCAGGACGGTGAAAGTATCATCTACGTAGCGTTTCCAGATCTTAGGCTTGCAAGGTGCGGACTCTATTGCTTGTTCTTCAAATATCTCCATGTAGAGATTAGCAATAACCGCGGATACAGGGCTCCCCATGGCTGTGCCGTCTCGTTGTTCGTAAATCGATCCGTTGTACTGGAAGTACGTAGATCTTAATACGAAATTCAAGAGGTCCGCGATTTGAACTGGTGTAAGTGTCGTGCGGTCAGCCAGGCCTGCGTCGTTCTCCATTTTTTGTAGCGCGGCTTGTACGGCGCCCTCGATCGGTACGTTGGTAAACAGTGACTCTACGTCGAAAGACACCATGATCTCGTGGTCCTGGATCTCTTCACTGGCGATGGTGGAGGCGAAGTCAGTTGAGTTCTTCACTGTGAAGTTCGAGTTACCTGCAAGAGGCGATAATACGTTAGCCAAGAAAGCAGACAGGTCGTATGCAAAGGTGTTGACACACGACACAATTGGCCTAAGCGGTGTGTCGGCCTTGTGGATCTTCGGCAAACCATAGATCCTAGGTGGTTGTTTGTGTCGGGGTCTGATCTTATTATAAACCTCCTCTGATATGTGTCCACTCCGTTTCAGGGTTAGCAGCTTCTCAGATAGCTTCCGGGTCAAGCGGTCTGTCGGATCTTTGTTGAGCAGCTGGTGCGGTCCGGAATCAATTAGCGCCGACATTTTTGCGTGGTATGTGTCAGCGTCCAGGATTAGGCTGGCGCGTCCTTTGTCGGCCGGAAGGACCATGATGGAGTTGTCCTCTTTTAAGCTTTTAAGAGCCTCCTGCTGTTCCTTCGTGATGTTGGGCGTGGGTGGTTGTGCCTGTTGAAGGATGGTGTTGACGGATCTCCTGACTGTGTCTGCTCGCTCCGCATCTAGTGGCCTGACTGCTGACTCAATCTTGGCGATGATCTCGGTGGCTGGGACGCTCGTAGGAGTCACGGCGAAATTTAGACCTTTCTTCAGTAAGGACACCTCAGCTTCGTTAAGGGTCCTGGATGACAAGTTGATAACCCACTTCGTTTTGTCAACAAAAGTTGTAGGAGAAACTGAAGACTGTTTCTCTCGCAAAAGTTTCTCAAACTTGCGCTGTTGACGGTCTTTGGTGGTATTAAAGACTCGCTGGGTAGTGGATTTAACCTTGTCGAGTACCTCTGCAGCGTCATCCGCAGAAAGAGCAGATGTTATGCTCTGTGCTGTTGATTCGGCTTCTTTCTTCGTATCTGCCTTGGCTCTCTGCGTCAGTCTGATTCTTTCCCTCAGGAATCTCATGGATGCTAGTTCAGCGACTCTGCGTGCGCCTCTGGTGGGAACTGGCGGCCGAACTTGCAGATCTCTTGGAACAATGTGGTTCTTAATACAGCTTGTGAGAAAGGTGAGATGGTTGGTATAGCGTGCGAGCTTGCGTGAGCAACGCTCATGTCGACGAATCAACCTTAGGGCTGTGCGCCCATATTTCTGGTCAATGTTGAGGAAAAGGTTGTTGTTATTCATCGTGGTAGATGCAATAGTAAAGTGTATTATCGTTTGTCTCACGATGTAGTCACTTGAGATGTAGATCGCGACGTTTCGACTGCTTACTGCTAGTCTTCTTCAGGCGATAAGGTCGACTGATTGCACAGTCACTGAAGAAGACTAGCAGTAAGCAGTCGAAACATCGCGATCTACATCTCAAGTGACTACATCGTGAGACAAACGATAATACACTTTATTATTGCATCTACCACGATGAATAACAACAACCTTTTCCTCGACAATTTCAAAAATGTTCTGTAACTTTTTTCACTGAAATTGAATATGGTAAAATGCACACACATCGTTTAAGCACTTTGGGTCTGGGATCTGAGTAACAAATTAAATTAGCAAAAAAATTGGATTGACTTGTAGCTTTCTGAAGGTGATTTGGACCATTAGGGGTCTGGATAATTGGACAACTCATTTTATTTCAAAATTCTTGGTCTCGTTTGATAACGATGCCAATGACACGGAACATGGCAGCCATACTTCAGCTAAAACCAAGTCATGCAGCCTTGATTTAATCGTACATGTATGATATTGGACATCCATGTTATGGTCAATTGACAGCTGTCAAAACAAGGTATCTGCTGACTAGTATCACGTGACCATATCACAGGCTCAGGTTTAGAGCTCATCAAGGTCACATTTTTTTTTTAAGTTGACTACTGAACAAGTGCTGGTTTTCGATTGGATTGTGGGCTCAAGCCAGTTAACTTGTTAATCAGGGCTTGGTTGTTTGAAAGGTATACAAATGTTGTTCAATGCTTATGTTTCATGTAGTTTGAGATTATTGAAACTCAAAACGGAAGACCAGACATAAACAGAAAACCTCAATACAAAGTTACAAAACTTAAATCAAAATTCTTGCTTATCCTGGGTTAGCTTAATCGGTCTTTGAGCAACCCAGCCCAGGAACTCCACTTTTAGCTTAGCTAAATCTATATAATTGTTACAATGTTTACAATTGAATTAGTAGTGACATGAATTTGTACATGTACTTTATAACATAATATTATTGTACATTGCCATTTGCCTTTATGCTGTACATCCATCAATAGTTCAGTTTCTTTTCATAAAATATACTATTAGTACTACCTTTTAAAAATTACTGGAATTCTACACAACCTTAGGACACTTCCCAAAAGTGACTGTAAAAAGATACAGTTAAAGGTATGACAGCTGTACAGTATTAAGAACAGCACACAGGAATATGAGATTTATTCCCTACCACAAAATTGCAACATTCACAATGACAAAATCCCTCTGGCATAAATGGTACAAATAACACTTTGTTGATGAATACTTATATTTAGGCTTCCAATAATAATTTTATAATTCAACTTCAATAATTGATGTGTTTCTTTTTCTCCACTAAGATCATTGTGGACTACAGGGTGAACCCATTAATTATTATAAATTTTTTTATTAAACATGTCAAAAATTAATACGTAAGCTACATGTATAAGTTATTTAAGTTATACTATCTACACATATTTTGCCCTCACTACATGTAGACAATTGAACACACTCTGAGGTTTTGATGAATATGTGCATTTGGTCAGCCAAGCCAAGATATGTTTAATTAGCACATCAGTAACATTACAGCTAAATGGATAAACAATATATCCTACATGCGCGCACCAAAGCTGAACACGTAAACCCCCCCAAAAAATTGAAAAATAGGGACCATGTACATAGGCGTACGAGCTGGGGGGCGAAGGGGGCAGCAGCCCCCCAGCTAGCATTGCATAATTTTTTCTGGCAAGAAAGTCACCGCGCCCCACGCCCCTCCCCAAGTCCGAAGGTGCCCGTACGCCTATGACCATGTATCCCTGACCAAATGAAGTTGCATTAATGGAATCAAACTCAATGTAGAGCTTTCTTTGCAAACTCCCTGACTGAGTAAACGACAAAATAATGAACAACCAAATGAGCACAAAGCAAACAAAAGCCCACCCGAACAAAAAAAACGTCTAAGAGTGCAGTGCTATGAATTGTTTTGTAAAAGTCAAAATTTCACCAAATTTCCCACCATTTCATCTCAGGTAGTTTCGAAAAAGTTGCTTGGGCTGTCCACGCATCACGTGGGCAGCCCAAGTTCTTCCAATCTTCGCATCGGAAGAACTGGCCACCATGTCTAAAAATAACTTAAAAGGGATTACCTTGGGTATAAGGCCTATATGGGGGATTCACTCTCTTAACTTGATAATCTCTTACACAAAACGGATCACTCCTACTTGGGTTGTTGCTCTGGTTTTCACTTATCGCAATCTTCTAATATGAAGTAATTCTTAAAACAGTTTACATATAAACCACTTATTGTCTCACAGTTCTCTATAGATAAATTAACAAAACAATGATTAACAGTACATTTTGTGTACATGTTTGACGGGGCACAAAAGAAAACTTAGGGATGAAGTCATGAGGAGAGCTTTCACCTTGGAAGAGGGGGAGGGTACTCCAATATTTTGGCCCAAGTAGGGACGATCTGTTCAACAGGTAGAGTTTTTAGGGTGTTTCGCCTAAAACAGGTTCTATAGTTTCACTATCTAGTTTCTTGAACAGGGTGTCTGTGTGTTTTTTGCCTGTATACTGTACAGCCACACACTCTCCTCAGAGTGAGCAGATGTACACAGTCAAGATAGGATAAAAGGGAAGAATTAAATCGACACTGTCAAGATATAATTGCTTAAAGTTGTTATAAATTCATGAAATGGCCCCTGAATTTATTTACTAAGAACTTAATTGGCTCTTGCTAAATGATTAAAAGCAATTTCTTGAAGGAAGTCCACACTGGAGCTACAATTTCGCAAAATTTCAATGCTTTTCGAGCCAAACTTGAACCTTTAAAAAAAACTGACATCCTGACTTTTTTTAAAAAATCCACATCACAATCCATTTCCATCCTCGCTATCGTTAGCCATCCTCACTTCCTAATGGGTTCTATTCATTTGTCAAGTGCTGCTTACAAAATAAACCATTATTGTTTAGCTGCCAAAAGTTGATTTTTTTTTTCGAGATTTCCAAATCATGCTAAAAATAGTGGCAGTGTCCCTTTAATTCCACCGACCATAGAGGCCTTATTTCTAAGGTAATCTCTCATAAATTATTTTTAGATCAGTCACAGCAAATCTCGAGAGAGTCTGAAAGGAGCCAATAGGGTGAGGCAATATTTTGTTTGTGTGGCAGCCCTAGCGGCTTTACACTCATTTTCATCCATGTCTAAAATTAAATTAGAGGGATGAGCCCAATAAAATGTACTGCACAGCTTTCTGTGTATCAATAGTTGGGGGCTGCAATGGTGGAGACGATGGCGGACAGTATTAAGATATAATAAGGAACGCGAAGATGTCGCTTGGTTGATTTATTCATACTTGGACAAGCATGGCTTTTTTTCAGAATTTCACTTTTAAGAAAACAAGGCTACCCCTGCCTGCTGCCAGGCTCTCTTGCTTATTGCTTGCAATCGTGATATCTTTTAAATGTGCTAATTCATAGTTTATCTTTTCTTTGTTACATTATCTGCCTACCACATATACTTTTTATTGTGACTACCCAGTGGCAGATCCAGACCTTTAGCTAAGGAGGGGGGGGGGGGGGGGGGAGTGGTGGAAAAGGGTGACGGGGCGGCTTTTCTTCCTTCTGTGATTTTTTTTTATTTTTTACCCGAAATAAAGGGAGAGGGGCCTAGATCTGCCACTGCTACCTTTGGTGGAAACGTTTTATTAGACAGAAATAAACCTTAATGAGTTCCTCATAGTCTACTTTATATTCGCTCACTTATTAATGAAATCAATAAAAATATATATAAAAATTCCTAAATCCTGAATTATTCGTCTAACTTTCTATTCAACGAGTTTGCGAACAGAAAATCTAAAATATTCTGCACCTAATTACAATATCTAGAAAAGAGACCAATCAGATAATTGCACTAAGACAACCATTCTATGCACGCTCATAAGTTATAAAATTTAAATAATTTGTCAATATTACTTGTGATAAAAATTTTGTCGTGCTCAGTTCTTCGTTTGGTTGGTTTTCATCTACGTTTCAAACATTTCACACACAAATACTTAACAAATCGAATGTGGTTTAGTGTTGTCTGTACTCAACAACGATATACGTCATCAGTGGTCAAAATTTCGCACTGACAACATTTCGGCTTGTAAGCGATCTTGTTATGACCAGTGATAATTTAACTCCTCTACCATATTAACTTCTCTTGTGAAATTTTATAAACTCAATTACTGTCAATCTCGTTTCCAGAGCCCTCGCTTGTCCCTTGACGCTGACCGTAAAAGCAAAGGCTCTGGGCATGACAAATGATAATCTTGAGCAGGCACTCTTGCTTTGAAAATAGAGTTGTACCTGTCTTGTAACTTTGAGCTGAACGACACTGAATATCATCGATCTCGCTATGTAAATATATTTATAAATTCTACTGTACAATGGTCGCAGGAAATGGAAGACTTGAAATGAAACTTTCCAGTAAAATGTTGAAAATTTTTAGCTAGAGACACAACTGACTCTTACCCAGACTTCACTCTGTCTCAGTCTCCATTAAGCCTGCCCGTAGGAGATATGGCATTGTTCAAGTACTGATGAAATCTCACCGAGAAAACGCGTAGGCCGGTTGACCCGACGACCTGCTCTCGTTATATCCGGCGTGACTATTCCTTAATAACATCAAATTTGTCTAATACTCCTTTGGAGAGTTTCAGTACACAGCCGATGAAGGTATCTCCATATTCATCGTCTTCGGAGATCAGATTCACTGGTATGGTTGTCTTCTCAATCCACTTGTCCTCTGTAGGGTCATAGCATTCAACACTCAAGTCACTTTGGTCATAGACATTTGTGCCACCCAGTACATATAGTGTTCCCTCCAGACAAACCATACTGCCGTCTACGCGAGGAACTTTCAAGCTTCCAATTAACTGCCATTCGTTTGTCGAAATGTTAAACATCTCGCAGGTTTCCAAAAACAAATCCCAATTCTTCATCCCTCCGGTTACAAAAATCTTCCCTTCAGTTGCCACACCAAAAGAGTACGCTCTTGCTTGTTGCATGCTTGCAATTTCCTCCCATTTGTTTTCTACAGTGTCAAATCTCTCAGCTTTCAAAGCGAAGTCATCCTCTAGACTCCCGCCACAAACATACAGATGATTGCCAGCCGCAACAACACAAGACCCTGCCCTGCAGCCCTCATGAGATGACAAAACCGTCTGCCATGAACACCGCTCAGCATTGAATCTTTTGATAGTGGATTTTCTGGATGATGTATCGATATCTATAGAATAGAATTCACCTCTAACAAGAGTCACCTTACAAAGAGTTGTGGTGGGACACTTCAAGTGATCCAAAGTAGACCAACAATCAAGAACAGGATCATACCTCTCTGCCTCACCGTCAAATGGAAAGGCGTACAACTGATCACGGTGGTTTATCATTTGAGTGTACTCGTCTCTCTCTGACAACCCGTCTGCTAATCGCTTCCACTCGTCTTTCTCTGGGAGATAACAGAAAGTGTATTGCCCTCCACAAGCAACAATGACGCGGGTTTCAAGCCCTTTTCTCGGCGACTGTCGAAAATTTTCTTCACTTAAACAGCCAGGCAGCTTTATAGCTTCGGAGATCAGCTTGAAACAATCAGAATTCTCTTGCACGAGCTTGTTTGTCACGACATCCCATAAAAAGTCACGCGATAGGAAAGCCGCAAGTGACGAAACAATTGTTCAAACGATGCTTTTCGCTCGCTTTTGCTTCGTTCGATCCACTTTAATATGATCTTAAACACATCTGCTTCAACAGCAACTGAAATTTCGTCGCTTGAAATCCACCTCTCGACTTCTTTAGCTTCCAAGTTTAAGAATTCATCCATTTCTGCAACAGATGCAAAGTTCTCGTGGATGAACTTTCTGGTGTTGGTGATCAGTTCGTCGCACTGGTACATCTCAGCAAAATAAAATGTTGAAATGCAGTTTGATTTGGATATCTGTCGTTCTAGAAATTGCCCGGAAAGTTTTTTCAAGATCGGAATGACAAGAAAGTTCGCTGCAGCGATAAGATCCTTCGAATTCTCTTGAGTTATCTCCACACTTCCTGTGTAGATGAACTCCAAAACATCTTCCATTACAGCACCCGAGATCTCCTCAAACCGAACAATCCCTTCTCGATTTTCTTTCATGTTGCTCTGAAGAAGCTTGGAGAAGAACAGGCTTGCTACGGAAAGCACATTTCTATGAGCTTTGAATTGTTTGCCATCTTTCGTCACCAAAGTTATGTCGCATAAATGATCTTGTCTTCGCAGCATGTTAAGCCGCTTCACTAATTCCACACAGAAAGCAGCTTGTTCCGCATCAGAGATT
The DNA here is from genome assembly GCF_042242905.1 of Orbicella faveolata. NCBI lineage: Eukaryota > Metazoa > Cnidaria > Anthozoa > Scleractinia > Merulinidae > Orbicella > Orbicella faveolata. The sequence goes on from NW_028301541.1 coordinate 17,598,092, forward strand.
GGCTGTAGATCTTCCATATTCCAGAAAATAAACTTACAGATTCCACTGGAACCGTTTAGACGTCCTCAAATAGCTCTAAGAAATCACGACCAGGTACAGATCGCTAAGCGAGATCGAAATCGAAACTCTTCTTTTACGGAAGAACAAAAGTAGACTTTGAGCGGGATGACGTCATCGTATGATGACTGGAAAGATGGGATTGGACTGGACTAAAACGATGGACAGGACTAGTAAAACATGGACCTGTAAAACGTGGGCTATTGAAAATCGCGAACTTGTAAAACGACCACTTGTAAAAACAATACTTGTAAAACGCGGAGAAGTAAAATTGGAGAATTGTAAAACGTGGACAGGTTAAAATTGCGATCCTTTTAAACCTAAGACTTGAAAAACATGGACTCATGATTAAGACGAAACTAGTAAAGTGGCTTGAGATCCGTTGATGTCATCTCGTCTTGTTTAGTTTATGATGTATAAACTCGCATATGCCTCCTTTGGGCTTGTTAAGTCAACAAGGAATCAAGAAATCAATAAGAAATCCTTTTCCTTAACAGAACAATGCAGACCCTGTACCTCAACAGAAAATATTCAGTGAACTGTAAACATATCTTGCAACAGAAATAAACCAAAACAAACCTTCCTAGCATAAAGCAAATGGCTTTTTTATTTAGAGCACGGTGTCAGACACTCCGGAACTCTACTTGGAAAAATTCAGATTGGAAATCAAAAGTGTCTATGATCTCTATAGTCGAAAGTCTTTCGTCAATTACTGATGTCTCCATTCCTTCCATACACTTTCCCTAGCTCTTGTAAGTGCAAAGCTGACAAAGCATTTTCTTACAGTTTATACGTGTCGATATACAAAAGGCTCAGTGAATTTCGGCCGAGTTCAATTAGCGACACACACTGGCCACAAGCCGTGGCATTTAAAAAACTAGCAAAAAAACATGGCTCACATCCTCTTGTGGCATCACACGTCTAGCGAATAATCTGCAGTGATTTTCGGTACATTTCTGATATCCCTTGATGTCGATTATCAACCAAGTTACCGACTGAAGCGAAGTAAAAGACGCCCAAACAAAGAGTGCCTGCGAGCAGGCCAAAATAGGTCAGTTTCAAGCATTTCTCATTTTGCAAAATCACCTCACTTCCACCCAAATTGCGGCCCACCGCTCAGATTTTGCTTAAAGCATCTAGAATAACTGTTGAATTCTCTGAATTTTTTCCAAGCCCGTAATAGAAAGTCTTTTAATTTTGCCATGTTCGCTATTGTTCCAACCGGGTGTTAACATCTTTTACCCCTGCTTCCCGATAGGGTGCAGTGGTAGTTCTAGCTTCGGTTTCTGTAATAAATAGCATTTTCTGGGAGCGGGTTATCAGCCCGCCGCCCAACCCCCAACCTGGAGGACCAGGGGCTGTTCTTCGTCTGGCCTCTACCCTTCGACCAATCCGGCATGGTTAGACCTGCCAGGGAACAAAGTCCCCGCCGGCACAGCTCTCCGGGTCATGAAGACACACAAGCTTCACCACCACGGCAAGGTGTCAGCCCAAGGTGAAGCATGTTCGCTATTACCCAAGATGATCTCTACCCAACATGATCATCGCTCACAGCCTTTGCCAGGCATTTCAAAAAATAAAGTAATGTCATATGATGTCATGTCATGTCATATCATGTCACGTCATGTCATGTCATGTCATGTCATGTCATGTCATGTAGCCTGAGTTTGGTCCACCGCTTGTGTCTACAGTCGTTTCATTTGTAAACTTTTTCAGGAAATGCCTGGCAAAGCGATCGACTCTTCGCGTTTGGACTCAAACAAGTGCTCCCAAATTAAAGACTATTTGGTATACAACAAAGGGTGGGTGTATAATTAGATCAATCGGTAGTTGACAGAAGCGCTGCCTACAATCACCCAAGAACATTGAGTTGACCCGCCGAATCCGTGGAGATTGAGCATATAGTGGATAACACTTTCACGAAACAAACGGCTCCTTTAGGAGCCACCACATGAATAAAAGCAATGATCAATTGATCCTTTAGGGAGTAACCTCAAATAATAGACCCAACAAATTTGTGTGATACGATTCAGCAATGTCTTTGTGACCCAATTTTTTAGCAGCCTACTTATTATTCACGAAAAAAGACCCGCGAGGTGTTGAAAACGTGAATAGAAGTTGGTTGGGAAAGTTTTGTTGTAGCAATTAACGTTTCCTTAGTTGTTTCGGAAATATATGACGCGCGACCCACCGAACGGGTACGAACGGGTAACCATCCCGTTCCTCGATTGTCTATACAACTACAGCCCTTCACTCTTTCCTGTTTCTAAAACATTTTAGGACCAAGGCATTTAGAACTGAGATATGATTCTTCGTATTTCAGTGACAGAAAAATCCGCTAGCAGTTTCCACCATGGTTGGCTTGGCGCGCGTTTTCAAGTGAAAACTGCGCTTCCGTTGTCGCCGCTTCAACATGAACGAGATTTCAGGCCATTTGTTGATCCGCTCACGAACATGAATCTAGTTGCTAGAACTTCAGACAACGTATAATAAAAGAAAATATAAATTACGAGGTAGGATTGGAGTTTTGTACTCCTACATCGAACAATAATTAATCGATAACTCATCCTAAATTTCTTGAATGCGAACTCAAGTGAGCTCTGTTTACGTTCGATCGAAGAGGGAACATGAGATTCGTCTAAAGCTTGTTGCAGAAACTCTTCATAGGCTCAGTTCTCAGTGCTCAGCACTCGAGCCACAGAAGGGTTTTTCTTCTCACCAACAAGGTTTCTAGAATGCATTTCAGTTATTTTATTACATTTTTAGTCTGGAAATTGGGTTGTAGTTTCGAGTAATTTGGCGCGTTACTTTGGCGCGTGGCCGTGTACATAACGAAAGTGCTGTTTAATGAACTGCTCGCGGTCCTATATTTATGTATTACGGTATATTGTTATATTGTTACCATGATTTCGTCTAGAATCGGAGCATGAATCTGTTTGATGGCAATGTTAGGTCTAAATGTTGACCGTGTTTAGCTCCTCTATGCTCAGATTGTTGTTTACAAACCAAGAATGATACACATTCGATCATTTTTAGCTCATTAATGACGCGCATGCGCCATGAATGAGCTATTGTAATGGTGCAGATGTGGACGAAAGTTATACGTAAACGGAAGTTATGCGTGGACGGAAGTTGACCCTAACCGGAAGTTCCCGCTTAGTAAATATTAGAATTTATAAAGCGATGAAGTTAAGATGCACATGTAAAGAAAAGCAATGCTTTTGTAGTCCAAAAAAAATTACTAATAACAGCAAATCACATCTCCTATAATTTGTAACGTTTAGAAAGGAACCGAAATGTTCATATCTAAAGCGGCGTTATCTGAAGACATGCTTCCGGTTCAGGTTCTCATATTATTAATGCAGACCGTAGAGGCAGGCACATTGCATGACGTACATTCTTCAGTTTTAAATTCGGAAAAAATCCCTCTCTTCTGCTCATATGAAAAGGCGGAACACCTACCAATTTCAATGTGGCTCTGAAACGGAATATCACGAAGTAGAGGGTGCGTACACCTCGCTGCCCTGGTGAAAAAATTTCCTTCCTTCGCAATTCCACGGCCGTGAAGATTCCAATGGTGAGAACGTTTCAGTATGTTTATCTTTTTATGCTGGTAAATTTAATTTGGCGGACTGCTCGCCAATTAACCGAAATTTGGGTAAAAAATTCCTACGACATTATATCAGCTTTGAATATCATACTTCAATGTTCGTCTCTGTATAGAGATTCAATGGTACAGTGTACCAGATGTACTTTATATATCTTTTTTTTTTTAAATCAAACAAAGTGATTTTCACCAAACGTGAGTTCAAGTAATCATAACAGATTTTATCTTGAGAAAACTTATAAATTGGAGACTCATTGGAGGTCTCACGCTATGATAAATATAGAAAGGTCACGTGAAATATTATCAGCGCACTTTAGAAATAGTAAAATACAAAATGGCAGTAAATTTCTCTTTAAAATGCCTGTAATAATAATTATAAAGAACTGGCCTGGCGTATTGAACCTTGTATATTATTAAAGAATTTATTTGAATAAGCCATTTAGTTTATGTATCTAAAAAAAATTCAAGAATGGCAACTTTTTGATAAACGGGTCGGGTTTGGTTATTTGCATATTTGAATGGTGATAAGTGTAATGTTGCTGGCTGCTCGAAAATTTACACAAATTTTTACTGAAAATACGTACGATACTATAGCAGCGTTTACAAGCATATTCAACGTCCATCTCTGTGAAAGGTTCAGCAATCCAATGTACCAATTTTAGTTTCTATAGAAATGCATATCTTTCTAAATCCCACATTGCGCTACTTAACGTCATAAGAGAAATCTTATATACCTAATAATACA
>NW_028301541.1:17605000-17615000 GCF_042242905.1 Orbicella faveolata
TTGCACTGATAAAACCTTAATAAAAATTCGTAAGGAAACGATTGTTCAACTTTCTATCAACTCAGACGACTTTTCTTTAATCATAGGGAAGAAATGTGACAATCCTTGAAATAAAAAGCAGCAAAGTTTCTTCGAAGCGAAATACAGTCACAGAACCGTACTTATTTGGTGATTTTAAATCACCACTGAATTAAATTTCAATTAAATCTCATAGTTTCAAACCAATCAAGAACAAGCCCGCTAGGTATAAATCCGTTTGTAACGATAGTTTGATATTACCAGCGATATTTCTCGATATCAGATATGGCTGGTACAAAGCAAACTACTCGTAAATAAACTGGCGGAAAAGGTCCATGAAAACGGCTCGCCACAAAGGCGGCTCGTAAGAGCGCTCCTGCCAGTGGAGTCAAGAAGCCTCATCGTTACAGGCCTGGTACAATCGCTCTCCGTGAGATCCGTCTTTACCAGAAATCCACAGAGCTATTGATCCGCAAGCTACCCTTCCAGCGTCTTGTGCGAGAAATTGGTCAGGATTTCAAGACCGATCTGCGTTTCCAGAGCTCCGCTGTGACGGCTCTTCAAGAAGCCAGCGAGGCTTATCTTGTTGGTCTGTTTGAAGACACCAACTTGTGCGCCATCCACGCCAAGTGCGTCCCCATCATGATCATGCCCAAGGACATTCAGTTGGCCCGCCGAATCCGTGGGGAGCGAACATAGAGTGGAAAACACCTTCACGAAACAAACGGCTCCCACCACACAAATAAAAGTAATGACCAATTGATCCTTTAGGAAATAACTTCAAATAATAGACCCAACAAATTTGTGTGATAGGATTCAGCAATGTCTTTGCGACCCAATTTTTGGCAACATATTTATTATTTAGGAAAAAAATTCCTCCGCGAGGTGTTGAAAACGTGAATAGAGGTTGGCTGGGAAAGTTTTCAATCAATGACCAACAGCATAGTCTTTTGTGCCTCATTTCAATAATCCTGTTGTTGTATATGGGCATTATTTTTAAGAATGCTCTTACGAAAGTCTCTGCCTCCACTTAAACTAACGGCAGTGACTAATATGGTCGCAAAAAACGTGAAATGTCTGCTGTGCGTTCCGAATCTACCTTATATATTCTTTATTGTTCGACTCAACGTGAACGTGCGTTCTTATTTTATAAATTTTATAAATAGAAATATCAATTCAAAAGGCAAATTTTTGTGGGGAAATAAATTTTATGACCTAAGACGAAGCTCCAAAAGATCGCGGACGAGGCTGGGGGGAGGGGGGTGGGGGGGGGGGCGGTGGAGAGTTTTACTTACAAACGGGATATCCGGAGGTACACTGGATTTAAGTTAGCCTGTGAGTGTTATCACAAAAAAAACTTGGAGAATAAGCATTTGCGTAAACGTATGGCAAGCACGTAGCCGTTTAATAGGAGAACTACAAATGTGGCGCAAGGTTCTGGTACTTTCATGTAATTGTTTTCAAAAGATTTCCAAGAATCAGCCTCCACACAAACATACACTCTGCCATGCCGACAGTGTTGGCCAGTTTTAAACCTGCGAACAGCAGAACGCCTGATTGCAGGTTCGCCAGTTTTAGGACAGGAATTTGTATTTTATTCAGAATTTTGGTTATGCTTTGTTGTTATTAGTGTATATGGCTGTATCTCACAAGGACTGGGAACTACCGAATTCACCAATTTTGATTGGCTGAAATCGATATTGAAAGCGGTCTAGGTTTTCCCATCCGAGACCGGCATCTAGACCGGTAATGTTGAAAAAGTTGTTCTTAAATACAAAAATATTGACTACATTCTTCTAGCAATATAATATTTTTTATCGAAGTGTCAAAAAGCCTGATAAGAAAAAAGTAAAGAGGATGAGCAAATTTTGGCAGAATTAAGTTCAACTCATCGCCGTTCGCAACCAAAATGTCAGTTCCCTACAAACCCGCTACATTAAACAAATTAAATTGTTCTTGTTTCATCGCTATATAATAAACACCTTATTAACCGAGCTTAGTCGGTCTGTATGGGAGAATCTTGACCTCGGTCGTGTGTAAAGACCTCACTGTGTTCGGTCTGTACTCACGACTTCGGTCAAGATTCTCCCATAAAGACCGACTAAGCTCGGTTAATAAGAGCTTAATAATAACCAGCACGAAGAACAGCGATGAAGATGAGATGTAAACGTCTTTTGTTGAAGTTTCTTCTTGTTTTGCGGAGTAAGCAAATGAATGGTAACCATAGTAAAATAAAAATTCCAAAAAATTGTGTTTGTGGTGTATCGTGGGGCGATGTTTTGCTCTCATGTCCCTCCCCCGCCCCGCCCCCACTCCTTTACTTTCTTATTATTTCCCAGTGGTCTTTGCGAGTGTAGTTCGTCTCCGCCATTTTGGCACGTGTGCAAGAAAAACAGCGGAAAATTGAGTTTATCGTAGTTTTAAAGGTTTGTTCTTTGTTTCAGAACGGCTTGAGCCAGTGATATTACTTGATCTGGGTCATAAGCTAACTTTGTTTACTTCTTTGCTTGTTGGAATGAAGAGGTGGAATGTGGAGACCTGTTTGTTGACAACGTCTGGACGAAGGTAAGCGCGCTTGGAAATTGTTTTGCGGTGTGATTACCTTACAGTTTAATTAGATAAATACTTAAATAGATAAACAGTAGCGAGCCGTCCAAAGGTAACGAGCCCACTTTCCCCTCCCCCCCACCCCCCCACCCCCTCCACTGAAGGTAGTCAGGTGAAAGTTACCTTATGGTCACTTGATTTAAAGCGCTCTAGCTTAACAGCAAGGGAAGGTATCACTTATGCCACGAAGCGTTGAGAGATGTTAATTCGTGCTTCATGAGTTTATGTTGTGCCGTGCTAAGGACCTTCGCGTTAATTGTTTCTTACTGCACACGCAAATTCACAAGTTCAGTGACCCCTATTTTTTCCTTTGATGGAGTATTTTCTCCACCAATTTTCTATGTTTAGCGAAAAAATGAAGAAAATCAATCAATTAGAAGTTTGAATTGTTTGCAAAATGCACTATTGAATTCCGTTCTTTTTAGCTCTTCGTTTATCTGTGCGGCAGTTTCAAATGCCTCTTGAAGGGTTACGTTTTGTGAAAACGTTGGCAACATTTGGAATTAATTATACAACAGACCCACTTCTACAAAATATGGCTTAGATGGTTTGTCTCCGTTGAGTCACCTTTGATATTTTTAACTATAAAGCCATAGACCATGCTGAATTACTTGTGCTAATTTTTCAAAATCATGGAAATTTTCCACACGCTTTATCTCTGAAACCAAGTTGGTGACCTCCAAATTTTTTGCTTTTCCGACACAAGTAACTCCTTATCTGACCGCAGTAAAAATTTAAAAAAAAATCTATCAACTGGAAAATTTGCGCACCAACGTCCTTAAAACAAAACCAGTAGAATTTTCATCAAGTAACAGGAACAAAATAATATGAACTTTTGGTGAAAAAATTAAAATTGAAAACTCTGTCTCATTTTCAGCAGGAGCGTATTAAAAGGAACGATTCTTCAAATTTAAATTGAAAACTCATTCAGTGTACTGAGATGTTGTTTAAGCAGACTAACACAGCAGTGCATCATGAATTAGAAATAGTTTATGGTATCTGACTAGCTTTCCTGCTGACCACTGAGAACACGGTCTTGGCAGGAAGAGCCAACCCATATGGCAGCAACATAGATTTAAACTGGAACAAAGAATGTAATCTGATGTTTAAAGAACTGTTTTTACGAATTTCCATCTTTTTTTTTTGTTCAAAGAGCTCAGTCATACCAACTATAATTATATAATGCTTTTTGTTCCCCGAAAGTAACAACCCCTCAATAGTAACGACCCTCCTAGGGTAATGAGCCCTAAAGGCTGCTAATTCCAAAAGTAACAACGGTCGTTACTTTCGTAAGTTTACAGTATTTTAGATTTGTTTCATGCTTAGAAGCGTATCCTCTGCATTTCCAGTGACCATCTACAGGCTTGGTATGGATATTTTCTGGGACCACACAATATGTTCATGTATGGGCTTATATTTTGATGAGTTACTGGTTCATTGGTTAGAGTGGGTTTACTGAGATATGGATGCATGCTGCAGTTTGGAGAGCACAAGATCTAGGAAAGGGTAAGAGTTATTCAAGCCATAGCAAGAGCAATAGACCTTTTCATGGTTTCTGATGCCATCTTGCTTGGGGGGCAAACACGACAAAAATTACTGTAAATGTATGGGGAAGATGGAGAATCTAATGTCTAACAACTCATGGAAATTTGAGTTCTGAAGTATTTATGAATTAAAAACTAAAGATACTACATAAAAGAATTTACAGATCACATTTGAGAGAAATGACCTCACTTGGCCATACATTCCATACATTAGTTTGTAAAACCGAGTTGCAATTCATGGGAAAATTAAGAGTGAAATTAAAAGTACAATTCATTGCCTAACAGTAAATCTATATTCAAATTTGACCAAACAAACCTGCCGTTGGGGTATCTTTTCCTTGTAACTCATAAAATACTCAGAGCGTCAGTCACTCTCAATTTATTGGGAATTGAACTTTTGACTTTTCCCATTCATTCACAGCAATTTTTACTGTGTGTGCCCCTTAAGCAAGATGGCGTCAGAAACCATGAAAAGGTCTATTTCAAGGGGGTCGTACAGTACAGGGGGTCTTGGCCACTGTTTACAAACCGAAAAAACAGCAAATCACAGATCACAGATATAAAAATTTCATTTTCCTGAATCACGAAAATAAGCAAGTAATGTACTCTTTGCCTAGTGGCTAGTGACAACTTGGATGTTACTAGCCACAAAAAAATTTTACTAGCCAAGCGTGGATGTTGGCTTGGTCCAATAACAGCAGAATTACCAGCAAGACTTGTAAGCTACACAATGCAAGTAATTCTTTTTAATACATACTGTTGGTGATCAGTTCCAGTAATAAAACAACAAGATATTATATTTATAAATCAATGTGAAAAATGAAAAAGAGTGCATTAGCATTTAGACTTACACCTTCTTCCTGAGTGGGTCATTTCTTTTCAGAACTCTTGTTTTTTGGCTTTTTCTTTTTTACTGCTAGTAAAACCCTCTTATATCCGTCATGGAATTTTAAGAAAAACCAAAACAATGCAATTTTGCATCTAAAACCTCTTGACCAGTTGACATATAGTCGGCACACCTTGTGTCATGCTTGACTGGTAACGTTAAACACTAGGGCGAACCAATTTGTCACCGAATTGCGCCAGTTTTAATTTTTTTCAATTGCCTGGTGTTTTCCTCACATCAAATCTCTCAGGCTAACAGATCACGAGGAAAAATCCAGGGATTTTCCCAAAATGACTTTCAGGACTCTGTTTTTCTTTGAGACTTCCATGGAAAAATATCAAGACCCCATGCAGTGGTAAGTTTTGTCAGTATGGACACAATGACAAATCACCTACATGTTGTTACGTTAAATGAAATGTTATCCTTTCACAGTTCGCATGATTTTGTGTGAGATTTTATCAGGATGCCCATGTTTTGTTCTACTAATTTTGTAACAAAAAAAGAAGATTGATGTGTGCTTTCAGAAAATGTTGTCTTGTTTGTCAATATTTCTTTCAATATAATAACATGTTCAGTTTTTATACCCTTTCAAGTACCACAGAGCGAAAAGTAAACAATGAAATTCTGACCTTGTTTCTGAGTAAAGTGTTAGTGTTTGACTTCCTTGAGAAAGACAGAAACTAGTTTGGCCAATTTCATTTTGTTTACTAGCCAAAGTGGCAAGTGGAAATCAGAAACCTACTAGCCAAAACTAAATTTCTACCAGTTTGTGGCTAGTTGGCTACTGTTAGTGTCGAGCCCTGAGGTGTGAAAGCAGGCTTTTTTGTTTTTATGTTTAAAAATCTTATTCTATTTTGTTTTTGTTATGTAGCCTCCTGATCAGAAAGCAAAGTATGCTAAGTTGAAGAATGTCAACAATTCACTGCAGTTGGTGAGTATTTACTGTACATGTGTTTAGCATACATTTATAACAATATTCTCGAAAGAAAAAATATTCAAAAAAGTTCCTATCGTGTCACTACAGTGTATATTTTTCTTACAAATACAACACAAACTTGTTCAACAGGAACTTGAACAGAAACAGCAGGAGTTAGATGCTCTGACTACTCGCATCCAGAGCCTTGAAGATGTAAGTATACTAGAGTAACTATTTTGTGCGTGTGTGGGAATTAGCTACCTAACACAAAACATGCTTATGGTGTTCATTAACTTGAATAAGGACCCACACATTCGTCAAATTGTAGTGATTACATGTATTAATTTTTTGAGTTCAAGTTGCAGTGTAGAATATCTTGTTCCAGAAAGCTGTAATCCACACTGTAACATGTAACCTAAGAATACTTTATATGCTGTACAATTATTTTAGAACATGCATGTAATTTTTATGCTAACTGTACATGACTTGTACCTCATTACATAAAATTTTAACTTAAAAAGGGGAAAAGATAAATGTATACACTGTGTCACTTAAGCCTGCAATTGAACCGAACCATTCATAGGTTACCTTTAGCACTACTGCTTATCAGGTTAAAATGGAGTACATTACATGTAAATTTAATCATGCAAACAAAGTTAGTAGTTTAACACTTTTAGTAAGTCAAACTTAAACTCTCCCTGCTAATCCATACATGTATCTGTGTTTGTTGATTTATGTCAACAGGAAGTGTCCAGCTCCCCAGTCAAGCAGGAACCTGGTAAGAGAAGCCATGAATGGTGTTTTGTTGGAAATTATGCTTAAAGTTCTACCATTGCTACTCCACAATATTTAGCAGCCACATGTTGACTTACAAGTAGAGTCACATTGAACAGGATAATAAACAGATCCAGATGAAAGAAGTGCTCATTAGCTGTTATTTAGATGGTCACACATTAGGGTTTTATCCACAGACTAAAAAGTTAGAACCACCTTGTACAGTGTAATAAACAGTACCACATGAAAGTACTGCTCAATAGCTTTCATTTAAATGGTCACACACTTGGGTTTTATCCACAGACTAAAACGTTAGAACCAACTTGAATAGCATAATAAACTTAAGAAAAATATTGCTGACTGATAGCATTTATTTAAATGTGCAGGAGATCTGAGATGTTCATATACCTGTTGTCTGATAGTTACCCAGCTACATGTAGTCCATTGTATTTTGATTGTGTTACTTTGTAAAATTCTTTGTTCTTTTTAGAGTGGTACTGTATTGCTTTCAGCTTATCACATGCTCTGCTATGCAGTACTACATGTACATGCATACACTGCAATCGTTTGTTTGAGCCTGTGTTTCTCCATTGTATTTTCAGTGACTCTATGAAAAATTAAATGAGCTGGGAGAGAAGAAACAAAGCTTGATCGATGAGATGGAGAAGGAGAACAGAGGAACTCCTGCAGAAGAAAGAGAAAGACTTCTGAAACAGGTAACATCTCTTATGATGAGGCTCCATGTTATTTCTCCTTGTTATTGTTATTTTCTAAATGCTGTTGCAGGGCTGTTCTCAGTTATTACTTGCAATAGGATGGCTGCAGCGTGCACAATGAAAGAAACTGGGACCTTTACTATACAGACCTTTAATCGATCTGTATTACTATCAACATGAATAATGGCTGGCCATTTGAGCCCCAAACTGTGTAGAAATCTATCACAAACTTTGCTAAAGAGTTACTAGTTTTAAGTTTGCTTTTCCATATTTTATATTTAACAGGTAAAGGAGGATAATCAAGAGATTGCAAGAATGGAGCACAAGTATGTTTAGTTTACGAGTCAATGATCCTTACCTTAGTATTTTTTAAATTGTGTACAGGTACATACATGTATGTGTATTGCTTGTTCTTGTGGGACAAAGAATCCCTTAAGAAATGGGTTCGTCTTTTGAAATTGTGAAAAAAATATTTTAAGGCACCAGAGTCCATTTTCAGAGATGTAGCCTAATGTCATGTGTTTCCTAACAGAAGGGGAGATCAAAGGGAGAGTGTAGGGGGCACTGCTCCTCCCTATTAATTCTACTAGTAAAGTAGTACCTGTAATAAGACCGTTGTAAACTGATAGTTTCAAGTAACACTGGTCAGTAAAGGGCTGCATCACAGGCAAAACAAGGCATTTAAAACAGGTTAAAATTTTGTTTCTTCAAGACTTAGTTTGAAAGGTTACTTCAAGAGTTATTGTAATATGAATCAACTATGAAAATTTGGAATAGAACACTCCAAATGTTATGCGATGAGCATCCCAGTTGCTGTTATACTGGGGGAGCTTGGACATCTAGTTCATGTGTGGTGAGGGGGAGGGGATTGGGGTGCTAACTGTGATTTAAACGCTTTGGTAAAGACAATTGAAAATAGTTCAGATGTTTTGACAACCCCCCCCCCCCCCCGCTACTCCAACCTTTGTCTAAGTAGTTTTGAAACAATACTACTTGGTAGCGTTACGACAACTATAAAGCCTGACTGAATTGAGAAGCTGATCGAAAAATATACAGGGACTGTGTACAGTTTTATTTTCACGTGTCCAACCATTCTCTTGCTGAAGTAAAACGTTTCTGTTGTAGGACTGCTGAGCTTCGGGAGAAGATTGAAACAGTCAATGGCGAAATTCAACAGCTAGACATGGATCTTGAAGAACATCAAGGCAATTAACCTCTGATTGTTTGAAACAAAGTGTAGTTACATGTATATTTACACGTTTTATTCCTTAGGCCCTGATGTCAAGATGTACTTAAAAGCTGTACGTTGTCAATTTGCCATTTGCTGTACGGCTATTGTTATCTGCACATGTAGTTTGCCACTGTGTGTTATTTTAGGGTAAGCTAGTGAAAAATTCTCTGGCTTGTACAAGCTGTAAGCAAGGTGAAACCAAGATGAAATTGTAGTTTTCTTTCTTACCATATCGTGCGCATACTTGCTAGTTTAGAGTAGTCACTAATGAGTTTGTCCTCTGTTTTCAGGTGAACGAAACGTCAAGTACAAGGAATTGAAGAAGCGAGAAGAAACAATGGATGGTACGTCCTGCAGAGATTGTTAACCCCCCCTCGGGGGGGGGGGAGGCCTTCCATGTTAAAAAGGTCGGAGATGCTCGTCGTCTTGGTAGGGGTGTAACTCGTCTCGCTTAGAGTTTTCAGGACCAAAGACCAATATCTTTAGCGGTAAAGGTATCCTTTAGGGTGCTCCTTGAAGAAATGATGAAAAAAACGCTATCACGTCCGTTTAAAAATGTTATCTATTAGGGATCAAATAAAGCTAAAGCGGCTAAGCCACGCTCACGTTGGTATTCTTCAGGGGTTTAATTCAAATTTTGCGACCAGCATCCCCGACCTTGTCACATGGGAGTCACTCCCTCCCTTCCCCCCACCCCCCTGGGCGTATAAAAGTTAGGAAGAGTGGGTGAGGAGTAAGAGCTACCTTAGTTCAAGAAAAATCCGGAATTGTTTTGGTTCTGCTTTACTACTCTCGTGATCGTTTTGAATATTGGAGATTAAACAAACTAAGTGATGTTTTTTTGTTGAAAGGGAGTGAAAAATCAGTATTTTCAACGTAAGAATATGCTGAAATGTTGTATAGTCTATTCATTGATGTTTATATTTTTTTTCAGATTTTCTAGAAACCTTTGAAGAAATCAAAGCGAATGAGCAGGTTTGTCCACAGTTGCATAACAGCTTTATCGTGTCTTATACATAAATATCACAAGAATTAAAAACGGTCGGTTTTGGTGGATCCTAGCGATTTCTGAACGCGCCATAATGTAGTCAATAGGATTGTAACAAAGTCAAGTTTTCTGGCAAAATTTTGTATATTGTTTCTTCGCATTTATGTAAGTTATTTTTTGTCTTCTACAGGCGAGGAAACAACAGTTGGAGAACAGCATTGTGAACCGTCTCGAGCACATGAGCAGGGTAAGTTTGTCTCGATATCCTCTTCACTTCTCTGTGGACCATAGGGCGTGTTCCTGGTTAAACACATTGTCCC
>NW_028301541.1:17620000-17675000 GCF_042242905.1 Orbicella faveolata
TGTGTGACCATTCAAATGAAAGCCATTGATCAGTACTTTCGTGTGGTACTGTTATTATGCTGTAAAAGATGGTTCAAACTTTCAGGTCTGTGGATAAAGCCCTAGTGTGTGGCCATTCAAATGAAAGCTATTGAGTAGTACTTTGCCTTAACAGTAACTTTAAAAATTGCATCTTGCTGTTTTGTATACCACTCCTTAACAGTTCTCAGTTATTGCTTCTAAAAGCATGGAGAGTGACTATCGCCCCTTGAAGCAAAATGTGTCAGAACAACTGGAGGACATTAACAGACTGCTGATCCAGTCTCTTGGAAAATAACTACACCGTCTTAAAAATACATCACTTTCCTTCACAAAGCGTAACCAATAGTTGTAGAAGATACTGTGTACTACCCCTTTAACTTATGGAATAAATTGTCTGTTACAACAAGCTGGAAACTTGCCTACATATTCACAGATAACTGTGTTATTTATTAAGTTTTTGACACTTGCACGTGACTGATCTCGTGCTCAGATCTCACTCTGTTCCGCTTGGCCGTTGGATAACTGGGCTCGAGCACGCGCACTGTTTATGACTTATAAAAACATAAAACTGATCAAAAACAACGTATCTATGCCCGATGACCCCTTTGCCTCGTTTCTATGCCAAACCGATGAGAACTGACCGGAACCTCAAACTGCTACCTATCCCCTACCTCCCCCTGACCGTAGCCGACAGGTAAATCGTTTGTGGGCAAGAGCCTGTAGCCAGGGTCGTAAGGAAGTGGTCCGTTTCTAAGCAGCGTTTGTGACGAAAGCAAAACTGAGGATTTGTTACTTCCCAGGCAGGGGTCATTCCTTAACTGCAGGGTTTTGTCTACTTTAATTCAGTATGTGTTTATTTCTGAGCGCTTTGATTGCCGAATAAATGTAAATCAATATCTGAACGCTATTTAATTCATTACAAATGAATTGCAAAGTTATATACGGTTAGCAAGAATATAACTATAACATTCCAACAGAAAAATAAATCTGCTTTACAAGAGTGTTTCGCAGCTACTCTGCAATTTCTCGCTCTTTCGAGGTTTGTGTTAACACTCATATATAGAGTTTGTATTTCATATAAGGGAAAACTCTAACTTGTAGCAGCGCTGTAATTTAAGCGTTTATGATTTCTCTCACAAGTTTTCAAACTTTTCGCGCGATTTATAACATCTGCATCAATTTTCTATTTGCCCGCGCGGATTTTTATCATTTTCCAAATTTTTTCTCTTGTAGAATTTTATAACCTCACTTTTTTTGTTCAAACAATCAGTTTGTTTCTAGAGCCCTCGCTGACTGACGCTGACTCTAAAAGCGAAGGCTCTGGGTATGACGAGATATTTTGAGCAAGAACTCTTGCTTTGAAAAATGTTTTGCGCTTTTCTTCTTTTCAGCTGACGGGCACGTTTTTTCCACTTTTCCCACGCGTCTTCCCGTTTTCTTAAAACCTGAAAGTAAAGAGCTAGCTACTATTTTATCAGTCGAAGCAGTTTGAAAGAAAGACATTTCAACAACAGTACCAACATCCGCAGAACTATTTCTTTACAACGTCAAGTTTGTCTAGTACTCCTTTGGAGAGTTTCAGCACACAGCAAGTAAATGTAGCTTTGTTGTCTTTGGAGATCATTTTCACTGGTATGGTTGTCTTCTTGATCCACTTGTCCTCTGTTGGGTCATAGCATTCAACACCCAAACCACTTCCCGCAAAGACATCTTCGCCACCCAGCACATAGAGTGTTCCCTTCAGACACACCATACTGCCATGTTCGCGAGAAACGTTCAAACTTCCAACAAACTGCCATTCGTTTGTCGAGATGTTAAACATCTCACATGTTTTCAAACACGATCCCCAATTCCCCCTCCCTCCGGCGACAAAAATCTTTCCATTAGTTGCCACACCAAAAGCGTACCCTCTCTTTTGTTGCATGTTTGCAATTTCCTCCCATTTGTTTTCCACAGTGTCGAATCTCTCAGCTTTCGTAACGAAGTCATCCTCTGTTATCCCGCCACAAACATACAGATGATTGCCAGCCGCAACAACACAAGACTCTACCCTGCAGCCCTCATGAGAAGACAAAACCGTCTGCCATGAACACCGTTCGACATTGTATCTCTTGATTCTGGATTTTTCCGTTGCGTTGACCTCTATCGCATAGATTTCGCCTCTAACGACAGCCACCTTGGTAGACCATGTGACGGAAAAATCCAAAGTACACCAGCTATTGACAATGGGGTCATACCTCTCTCCCTTATCAGCAGATGGAAAGGCGTACAACTGATCACGGTAGCTTATCATCTTAGTTGCACAGTTTCTCTTTAACAGCCCGTCTGCTAATCGCTTCCACTCGTCTTTCTCTGGGAGATAACAGAAAGTGTATTTCCCTCCACAGGAAACAATGGCGCGGGTTTCAAGCCCTTTTCTCGGAGACTGAGGTAGATCTCCTTCACATGTAAAGCTAGTCAGCTTTACCGCATCTGAAATCAACTTAAAACAGTGCAAGTTCTCTCGCACAAGTTCGTTTGTCACGACATCCAATAAAAAGTCACGCGATAGGAAAGCCAGTCGCATGTGACGAAACAGTTGTTCAAACGATGCTTTTCGCTCGCTTTTGTCTTGTTCGATCCACTTTAATACGATTTTAAAAACATCTGCTTCAACTACAACAGAAATTTCGTCACTTGAAATCCACCTCTCAACTTCTTTCGCTTCCAAGTTTAAGAATTCATTCATTTCTGCCACAGATGCAAAGTTCGCGTGGATGAACTTTGTGGTGTTGGTAATCAGTTCGTCGCACTGGTACATCTCAGCAAAATAAACTGTTGAAATGCAATTTGATTGAGACATCTGTCGTTCTAGAAATCGCCCTGAAATAGTTTTCAAGCCTGGAATGAGAAGATAGTTCGCTGCAGCGATAAGATCCTTAGAATTCTCTTGAGTTACCTCGACATTTCCTGTGTAGACGAACTCCAAAACATCTTCCATTACAGCACCCGAGATCTCTTCAAACCGAACAATCCCTTCTCGATTCTCTTTCATGTCGCACTGAAAGAGCTTCAAGAAGAACGGGCTTGCTGCAGAAAGTACATTTCTATGAGCTTTGAATTCTTTGTCATCTTTCGTCACCAAAGTTACGTCGCATAAATGATCTTGTTCTCGCAGCATGTTAAGCCGCTTCGCTAATTCCATACAGAAAGCAGATCTTTCCGCAACAGAGATTGGATGCGGATCTTCCATATTCCAGAAGATAAACTTATTTCTGAGAAATACAGATTCCTTTAGAATCGTTTAGATGTCCTCAAATAGCTTTAAGAAATCACGACCGGTGAAGACTGGCAAATCGAAACCGAAACTTTCGCGAACCTTGTCTTCTCTTACGGAAGAATAAGGGGACACTGGGAGCGAAATGATGTCATCATACGGTGACTGGAGAGACTGGACTGGACTGGACTGGACTGGACTAGAATGGACTGGACTAGAATGGACTGGACTTGAAAAACACGGACTTAAAAGACGAGGGCTAGTAAACATCGCGAACTTGTAAAACGAAGGCCTGTGAAAAGGAGACTTGAAAAACGAAGACTAGTGAAACGAGAACTTGTAAAACCAGGACTTGTAATATGAAGACTAGTACAACGGCAGACTTGTAAAAAGGATTCCTGTAAAGAATTGACTGGTAAAAACGAGGAATTGTAAAGCGTGAACTAGTAAAACTTGCGAACTTGTAAAACAAGGACTTGAAAACGCGGATCATTTAAACAAGGACTTGTAAGACTAGGACTAGTGAAAATCGCGGGCTTACTAAAAGCACTAAAATTATAATCAAATTTGACATAAGCAGAAACATGTACCGAAATACTAAAACCCACTGGTAACATTAGATCCCTTTATACATACATACATACACACACACACACACACATACATACACACACACACACACACACACACATACATACATACATACATACATACATACATACATACATACATACATACATACATACATACATACATACATACATACATACATACATACATACATAACCATATGAGGAAGTAGCAGATCCCATTAAGATCCCATCCCATTGTTTTCCAGTATAACTATCACTTATTGTAATGCAACTAGTCCAGCAATTAGCCTATTGTTTAATACCGTGTATATATATCTAGTTGATAGGAATGCTTATCATTAAATACTGTCTGATGAGTGCGTAAGCACGAAACTCGGAGTAACAGCAAATCTTGCCTCTTCGTTATTACTCATTTACATACATACATACATACATACTTTATTTAATAAGTAGGTCGATAAAATTGGCAGCTAAAAGCTGATGTGGACCTACAATTAGTATATTACATTCTAAATAACAATTTACAATAAATCTAAAACTAAAATCTTTACAATAACGTGAGGAATGAACGAAAATAAAGTAATTAAAGTAATTATACTGAAAAATTAACTATAATAAAATTTTAGTATACATAATTAACAGTGTCTTTATTCGTTCCAGATAGTCCGTTAAAGGTAATTTGTCTGAAAAATCAGAATTTTCTTTTAAGTGCAAATTTAAAAGAGCCTAGATTCGGTTTGTTTTTTAAGTGTAAGGGCAGGTTATTCCAAAGAATTGACGCACGATGTGAAATGAATAACGGAGAAAGTCAGTATCGGGTCGTTGAATTAAGAGTTTCAGGTTGTCTCTATGATTTCTCAGTGAAGAGTGTCTTGTAAATAGAGAGTTTATGCCATCTGGAGCTTTCTTGTAAAACGCTTGATAGGTAATATTTGCAATTCTTTTCTTGTAAAGGTGGTCTAACGATTTCCAATTTGCCATTTTTAATACTTCGGTGTCTAGAACGGTTTCCTTAATGTTAAAGATAAACCTCGCTGCTCTATTGTGAATTTGTTCGAGGGACTGAAGTGACTTTGTAGATCCCCACAATACAATTGAATAAGTAACACTTGGAATTATACCTTTAAAATAAATTGATTCTAAGATGTGTTTGTCGAGACCATTTAAACGCTTAAGTTTCTTTAGTCTTGCCGAGTAACGCTTGTTCATGTCATCTCGTCTTTTTGCAGCCTGTACAGTGCTCGTTAAGTAAACCAAAGTGCTTTGTCAGTAAAGCATTTCCCATTCCTTATCTTCCGTAAGTTCAGTCCAAATGTTTTAATTTCAGCTTTGTTCCACTTGGTTTCCAGACTCCCAGTTAAGAGAAGAAACACGATTTACAGGGTAACTACATCCTTTTTATAAAGAGCATTTTTTATTGCAATTACAATACTGCCACGACTTTTCATTTTGGTCAAACAACGGTCGATCAGCGAAGCAAATACTAAATTTGCTAAGCAGGAAACATATAACTCATAACACGTAATCTTAACAATGAACTTAGTAGGGTTCAGTCCTGGCTATGTGCAAAAAAAAAAAACTCTCCCTTAATATTGACGAGTCAAATTTCGTTGTATTTTACCCAGTCCAAAGAAAATTACCTAAGTCAATTATGTTATCTATTGACAATCATTTATTGACTCGGGAATTCTCTATTAGATATCTAGAAATTTATATTGAATTAATAAAGTGTATTATCGTTTGTCTCACGATGTAGTCACTTGTGACGTGACAAGCGTGACCACATCATGTGATCAGGCACTCACGTGACGAGCAGAACCTCGTGCAACGGATATACTTTGGTAGTGTGCGAGTGCCAACTCGGCATTAAAAGTTTCTTATCACTATTTAGCCTGAGCTGTGATTTATTCCCTTTATAACTTGACATGGTGTCAGAAGTGGCTCTCACGCTTCGTTACTGGATGATGTGATGAACATTCGTCGCCACACTGGTGAGTAAACCGTCGACCGAAATTGGAAGCTTGTTCTGCGTGGCCGCCATCTTGGATTTGGCGAGATGACTGATTCTGCTGAAGGAGGCGCTGAAGGAACGTCAGCCGTAGCTCCGTTGATATTGCCTCCAATGAACCTGCCGCCACCTAAACCGTTCGTCGTAGATGATAATCTGGCTAGTAATTGGAAGCAATGGAAAAAAGTATGGCAAAGGTACGAAATCGCGACTGGAATTTACAAGCAGGAGAATCTTGTTCGAGTGTCAACATTGCTTTCGGTTATCGGCGAAGAAGCTGTTAAAGCCTTTGATACGTTCGCTTGGGGCGAAGGCCAGAGTGAAAACAGTATTACAGACGTCTTAGCTAAATTTGACGAATATTGCGAACCTCGCACTCAAGTCATTTACGAACGCTACCGTTTTAATAATCGTAAACAGGAGCCAGGCGAAAGCATTAGTGCGTACGTGACCGAGCTGCGTGTGATTGCGAAGAACTGTGCTCACGACGAAATCACACCGGACGAGATTTTACGCGACCGCTTGGTCCTTGGAGTCCGAGATGAGAAAGTACGCGAACGCCTTCTACGAGTAAACGACCTGACCTTGTCTAAAGCCATCGACATTTGTAAAGCGGCAGAACAGACTAGTCAGCAATTAAAGCTGCTTGCCAGTGGAACAGAGGAGTCAGTTGGTGCAGTTAGAACACAACAAATAAATGAGCCACCTCAGAACACACGAAGGCCACGTGACCCACCCATCCAGCGAACAGAATGTAGATTTTGTGGATATCAGCATGGAAATCGCCAGTGCCCTGCAAAAGGCCAAACTTGCCACAAGTGTGGACAAAAGAACCACTTTCAGTCAAGGTGCCGAGCAACCAACCCAAAGGTAAACACCGTAGAAGAAGTACCTGAAGAAGTTTTTCGTATAAGTAAAGTTGGAAGTAGATCACGTGCTTTGATTACTATGGAAGTCGGCATGCAAGGCAACCAAAGTCAGGTGACATTCCAACTAGACACAGGTGCAGAGTGCAATCTCATTTCATTGAAAGATTATCAGCGTGCCACCGGTGATGTGGATTTGGCACAAGTCAAGCGCTGCTCACACAAGTTTATTAAAACTTACACCAATGAACGATACAAGATACTGGGGTCAACAGAGCTCCCTACATGGCGCCATGAGAAAAGAAATGTGTTGCCATTCAACATTACAGAAGATGACCTTGCCCCACTGTTATCATACAGCACATGTATTGGACTGGGACTCATCACAATTAATGACTGTGATAGCCCATCAAACGTCAGTAGTCTCGAGGATACCCCCAGCGTTGGCATTGCCGTAACAGTAGGGATTGCCGACATTCTAGAGGAATACAAAGATGTCTTTGAAGGCTTGGGTGACCTCCCAGGCGAGCACCACATCGTCACTGATGACACAGTTCCACCTGTAGTACATCCTCCGCGTCGTGTACCAGTTGCTTTACGAAACCAGATCAAGGAGAAACTTGATGAGATGGTAACTAGTGGTATTCTTGCACCTGTAACTGAACCAACCGAGTGGGTTTCCAGTATGTTGGTCATTGTCAAGCCCAACAAGCTGCGCATATGTCTTGACCCGCGTGATTTAAATAAAGCCATCCGTCGAGAGCATTACCAAATGCCAACAGTGGAGGAGGTCGCGACCCGGCTTTCGCAAGCAAAGAAGTTCACGGTTGTCGATGCCAAGGACGGCTTTTGGCAGAAACGTCTTGACACTGAGTCTAGTTACAAGACCACCTTTAACACACCGTTTGGGCGCTACAGATGGAATAGGATGCCGTTTGGCATCTCGTCAGCGCCAGAAGTCTGGCAACGTACAATGCACGAGTTTGTCGAAGACCTGGAAGGAGTGGAAGTGATTGCAGACGACTTCCTGATTGCCGGATTTGGCAATACAGAACATGAAGTAAACCAGAGTCTTGCAAGAAATGAGCGCGCCTTTCTCGAGAAATGCCGTTTGTGGAACTTGAAGTTGAATCGTGCAAAAGTGAAATGGCACCAATCAAGCGTGAAATTCATGGGTCATCTACTCACTTCTCAGGGGCTAATGCCTGACCCAGAGAAGATTCAGGCTATATTGCAGATGCCTGAACCTGAAGATGTCACTTCATTGAAGCGATTCCTGGGGATGGTGACCTATCTTGCTAAGTTCATGCCCCACTTGTCAGAGATGACAGAGCCACTTAGACGTTTGGAGGACAAGAATGTAGAGTTCCAGTGGTTAGAACAGCACTCCCTTGCCATGAAGACAATCAAGAAATTCCTGACAGAGGCACCTGTCCTCCGTTATTACGATATAAACAAGCCGGTCACTGTACAATGCGATGCAAGCCAGTCTGGCTTAGGAGCAGTACTGCTGCAAGATGGTCAGCCTGTCTGTTATGCCTCCCGTGCCCTCACTGACACTGAGTCTCGATATGCGTAGATCGAGAAAGAAATGCTTGCCATCACTTGGGCATGTGACAAGTTCGACCAATACCTCTATGGGCGAGACAAAATCACTGTCGAGACTGACCATGAGCCATTGAAGTCTGTGTTCAAGAAGGAAATTCACAAATCACCCAAGCGCCTGCAGCGAATGCGCCTGGCCCTACAAAAGTACAATCTAGAAGTTCAATACAAGAAAGGAACACTCATGCACATTGCAGATGCCTTGAGTCGTGCATATCTGGAGACCACTGATGGGGCTCAGACCGAGTTTTGTGAGATTCGTGCACTCGAGATGGTGAATCACGAAGAGTATATTCGAGTTGAACCTCCGAAGCGAGATGTCTTCCGACAGCGAGTCGCTGAAGATGCTGATATCCAGGAACTAATCCGAGTGATCAAGCAAGGCTGGCCCGAAAAGAAAAATTGCCCTCCTGCTGCTCAGCCATACTATGACGAGCGAGGCGAGCTGATAGAGTCACAAGGTCTGGTGTTCCGTGGAGAACAGCTTGTAGTGCCTGTTTCACTTCGAAAGGAAATGTTAAACCAGCTCCACAGCAGCCACATCGGCATTGGAGGATGTGTTCGCCGTGCCCGTGAAATATTGTATTGGCCACGAATGAGTGCTGAAATCAGAGACTTTGTGTCTCGTTGTACAATCTGCCAAACATACCGACCAGAACAGGCCCGCGAAGGGCTTCAGCCACATGAGCTGCCTTCACGCCCTTGGCAGAAAATTGGTGCTGATCTGTTTGTTCTTGGACAGCAGACATTCCTAATCATGGTTGATTACTGGTCCAATTTCTTTGAAGTGGTTGAGATCCACAAGAAGACAGCACAAGCTGTTATTACTCAACTCAAGGTGCAATTTGCTCGCCATGGTATTCCAGAAGTACTGATTACAGATAATGGTTCAGAATTTGACAATCGGGAGTTCCAGAGTTTCTCCTCTGAGTGGAATTTTGATCACCGAACCTCTAGTCCAAGATATCCACAGTCAAATGGAAAAGTGGAAAATGCTGTGAAAACCTGCAAAGGACTTCTTATGAAAGCGAAGGACGACAAGAAAGACCCACTATTAGCAATCCTCGATTGGCGCAACACCCCAAGTGAGGGGTTCAGTACCTCGCCAGTTCAGAGGCTAATGGGTCGACGCACTCGTACTTTGCTACCAACAGCTGCAGTGCTCCTCAGGCCAAACAGTGACATTAAGACGACGGCGAGTAACCTAGCAGCTAGGAAAAGATTGCAGTGCAAGCAGTACAACAGAGGCATCAAGAACCTTGCCCCCTTAAAGGCAGGTGATTCAATCCGCATGAAGTTGCCTGGGGAGAAGAAATGGAGCTTAGGCCACTGCACGCGCCCTCTTGCCCGACGGTCGTACGAAGTTGAGGTGGAAGGACGGCGCTTCCGTAGAAACCGCCGCCAGCTGCGGTCTACTATGGAGCCGTCACCAGAACCATGCAGCCCCATCGATGAGCCTCATCAAGCTGAGAATGAAAGCAAGCCACCAGATTCACCAGAGTTCCTGCCAGGACAGATCCACACCCAGACCCCTGAGATTGAAGTGAATGATTCAATCCCCGCCACAGAACCTGTCCCGGTCAACGAAGATCCCATACCTGCTTTCCAGCCCAGACGCTCAGAGAGAGCCAGACGTGCCCCAGCATGGCTTGAAGATTATGACTTGAACACTTGAACATTGACTTGAAACACTTGAAATAGCTTTAGTTTATTGTTGGACCCTATTGTTTTTGTTCTTGCTAATTTTGTAAGGGAAGGGGATGTGACGTGACAAGCGTGACCACATCATGTGATCAGGCACTCACGTGACGAGCAGAACCTCGTGCAACGGATATACTTTGGTAGTGTGCGAGTGCCAACTCGGCATTAAAAGTTTCTTATCACTATTTAGCCTGAGCTGTGATTTATTCCCTTTATAACTTGACATCTGACTATCTGAGATGTAGATCGCGACGTTTCGACTACTACTTACTGCTAGTCTTCTTCAGGCGATAACGTCAACTGATTGCACGGTATCATTTATATCACAAAGGTCGGCTGTGATTGGTGCATTTCGATCTTCTTATTGTTCCATCGTTCCGGCGAGTAGCTGTTCCGTCAGTGGTCGGCTGTTGTACCGTTCTCCTGTTGCTGTGTTTCTTGATCGTGGGTATCCATGCTTCAGGAATTTCAATTCCACTATCCCTGTTGATGTTATTAGGGTGTAGTCCTATGTGAATAGCTTCCTTGACCCTACGTGTGTACCAGTGAGGATCTCGATCAATAAACTTGACATCATTCCAGATAGGTTAGTGGCCGCAGCAAGATCGCCTTTCTCAACACGTCAGTTTATAGAGAACCTGATGGCCGCCTTACCACCAGTGTCTACAGGAAACCACCACATACTGATCAGTACCTAGCGTATGATTCACACCACCCTCAGTCAATAAAGCGCGGTATTGTGAAGTGTCTGTACGACTGGGCTAAACGTCTCGTGACCAAACCATCAGTAATTGCTGGAGAGAAGAAACATCTGTCATCTGCACTTGTTTTAACGGATATCCCTCCTCTTTTGTACAGAAGATCACAAAGGCACGAACAACCCCAAGAAGAGAGCCTGTCGCGGAATTTAAATCCACCGCCGTTTTACCTTATGTCCAAGGAGTTTCGGAGTCTCTCCGCCGCTGCCTAGAACAACAAGGCATTCGCACCGTCTTCAAGTCCGACACGACACTTCGGTCACACTTAGTGCGACCAAAGGACACCGTCAACCCGGCTAAACAAGATGGTGTTGTTTACAGGATTCCCTGTGAGTGCGGCAAAGTCTACATCGGGGAGACAGGGAGATCTATGCAGGAGAGGATCAAAGAACACGACAGGGATATAGGACTCGCCCGTACCCAGATCTCCGCCGTTTCTGAACACACCCACGAGACCGGCCACTATCCTATCTGGAATGAGGTCAAGTTTATTGATCGAGATCCCCACTGGTACACACGTAGGGTCAAGGAAGCTATTCACATAAGACTTCACCCTAATAACATCAACAGGGACTTCACCCTAATAACATCAACAGGGATAGTGGAATTGAAATTCCTGAAGCATGGATACCCACGATCAAGAAACACAGCAACAGGAGAACGGTACAACAGGCGACCACTGAGGGAACAACAAACGGTAATTAGTTCAAGAGGGCCTCTGTCCTCTGAATGCGCGAAATCTAACAATCCCTAAGACTTGAAGGCACATATTAAGGAAGGAGTAGAAAAAAAATTCAAGTACGAAAGATCTGCTGCCGTTGTTGTTGTTGTTTTTTTAAGATTAATTCTAGTGCTAAGACAGAACAACTGAGACCGCGCTCGGCAAGAATGGTATACGTCTTGCACGTGCTGCGATTTTTCGAGGCAAAGTAGTTCACCTTTTACACTTAAAACATTTCAGTTAAGGCTTTTTCTCTTTTTACTTAGTTTTTTTTTTTTTTCGGTTGTGTGCGCCGCAATTTTTTTCACCGCGGGTCAAGTTCAGTGAAAAAAGAAGACAAAAGGTGTGATATAATTCACCTTTTTGGGCGCCTTGAACTAAATTCTGTTGCCGTTATGGTTTGCGTGCTGTTTTCGTTTTTAGCCATTTATTTCCTTGCTCCGATTTAACCGGAAGCAAATAATCAACCTAAATAAAATAAATTGTCACTTTGTCGATCAGGTAAGACATTACGGTACCGCGTGTACGAATGAAAGTGAAGAACAAACACTGAAAAAAAAAACACTCAAACTATGTTTTGAAGACACAGTATCCCAGAAAGCAAATTTTGAAAGCTGTGAGCTGACAATTTTTTCCTCAGGAAAATTGTCTAGCGGCAAAATTCCTTAATTACTGACACGCCACTGTGGACGGAAAAAATTGAAAAACAGAGTTGTACCTGTCTTCTTACTTTGAGCTGAAGGACACTAAATATCATCGATCTCTCGGTAAGTAACCAATAAGCAATTCCAGTTTTCGTTCTGCTAATCCTAACTTGCAGTATAGCCAGTTATCGAAAGATTTTTGTTAAGTGAGTTACAATTAAATCTAAACTTACTGAAACTGAAAACTACGTATATATATTTATAAATTGTGCTGCACAATGGTCGCAGGAAATGAGAGACTTGCAATGAAACTTTCCAGTAAAATGTTGAAAATTGTCAGCTGGAGACACAACCGATCCCGCACCCAGACTTCACTCTGTCTCAGTCCCCCCACCGCATGCCTGTAGAAGGTCTGGGTTCAATATTACAACTGTTCAACGTTATCATTATTCAAGTGCTAATGAAATCAAATGAGAAAACGCGTACGCCGGTAGAGGAGAACGTTAAAAGATAGTGGATTTCGTTTCTCTTCCCGACGACCCGATCTCTTTGCTCCCTTCTTGACTATTCCCCCGGGGGAGGACTCCCAGAAAAATTGGGTGGGGGTGTGCGGCCCGCTTCAAAAAACCCTTACCCTATTTATGACCAAAATCTGCGATATTCCCTACCCTATTTATGACCTGACCCTTAAATCAAAACCCTATTTCAGACATGCGTTATAATTAGTTCCCTAGTTCAGACCGATGTTAAATTACCGTAAACATAATTTGTGGAGGGCTCTGGTCGATTTTGTTTTCGATAATGATGAAATAGTGTCTTCTTACCCACATCAAGGCTGGAGAGCAAAAACCATACCCTATTTATGACCAAAATGGCCAAAATCAGCTAAAACTGATACCCTATTTATGACCAAAACCATACCCTTTGGGGCCGCACATACCTATATAGCCCATATAAGGGAGTACCCCCTCCCCCGGGACTATTCCTTAATAACATCAAGTTTGTCTAGTACTCCTTAAGAGAGTTTCAGAACACAGCCCGTGAATGAATCGTCTTCGTCTTCGGAGATCACTTCCACTGGTATGGTTGTCTTCTCCATCCACTTGTTCTCTGTACGGTCATAGCATTCAACATTCAAGTCACTTAACCCAGAGTCATTTGCGCCACCCAGCACATAGAGTGTTCCCTTCAGACACACCATACTGCCACCTTCGCGAGGAACTTTCAAATTTCCAATTAACTGCCATTCGTTTGTCGAAATGTTAAACATCTCACATGTTTTCAAACACCATGCCCAATCCTCCATCCTCCCTCCGGCTACAAAAATCTTCCCTTCAGTTGCCACACCAAAAGCGCTCCCTCTCGATTGTTGCATGCTTGCAATTTCCTCCCATTTCTTTCCTAAAGTGTCAAATCTCTCAGCTTTCGAAGCGAAGTCATCCTCTGTTATCCCACCACAAACATACAGATGATTGCCAGCCGCAACAACATAAGACAATACCCTGCAGCCCTCATGAGATGACAAAACCGTCTGCCATGAACACCGCTCAGCATTGAATCTTTTGATAGTGGATTTTCTGGATAATCTATTCATATCGATAGAATAGATTTCGCCTCTGACGACAGTCACCTGAGCAGGATCTTCTGTGGGCCACTCCAAATGATCCAGTGTAGACCAACAATCATACACGGGATCATACCTCTCTGCCGTACCATCAGATGGAAAGGCGTAAAGTTGATCACGGTAGTTTATCATTTGAGTGTTGTTGTCTCTCTCTGTCAGCCCGTCTGCTAAACGCTTCCACTCGTCTTTCTCTGGGAGATAACAGAGAGTGGACTTCCCTCCACAAGCAACAATGGCGCGGGTTTCAAGCCCTTTTCTCGGCGACTGCAGAATATTTTCTTCACTTGAAAACCCAGTCAGCTTTATAGCTTTGGACAGCAGCTTGAAACAATCAAAATTCTCTTCCACGAGTTCGTTTGCCACGACATCCAATAAAAAGTTCCGCGATAGGAAAGCCTGCAGTCGAACGTGACGAAACAATTTTTCAAACGATGCTTTTCGCTCGCTTTTGTTTTGTTCGATCCACTTTAATACGATCTTAAACACATCTGCTTCAACAGCAACTGAAATGTCGTCACTTGAAATCCACCTCTCGACCTCTTTAACTTCCAAGTTAAAGAATTCATCCATTTCTGCAACAGATGCAAAGTTCTCGTGGATGAACTTTCTGGTGTTGGTGATCAGTTCGTAGCACTGGTACATCTCAGCAAAATAAAATGTTGAAATGCAATTTG
The DNA here is from genome assembly GCF_042242905.1 of Orbicella faveolata. Classification (NCBI taxonomy): domain Eukaryota; kingdom Metazoa; phylum Cnidaria; class Anthozoa; order Scleractinia; family Merulinidae; genus Orbicella; species Orbicella faveolata. The sequence goes on from NW_028301541.1 coordinate 17,634,472, forward strand.
ATTTGGATATCTGTCGTTCTAGAAATTGCCCTGAAAGATTTTTCAAGCCCGGAATGAGAAGATAGTTCTATTAAATTACAGTAACTAACATAATAGCCACCTAATTTGTTATAAACTACAGGTAGATTCTAACCTGGGACCTACAGTCAATTCCAGCAGCAAAGAGGGTTTGGGATATTTTTAACATGAGAAAACTGTTTTCACAAACCAATGTGCTGGGCTGACACGACAGGCAGCTGTTGAATGACTCAAGCACAAACGATCCAAATCAGTACTTTCATTATTTCGTTTCATTATAATTAGTTTGATAATGTCGAAAAGCGATAAGTGATATTGATGAAAATGGAAGTCTTCCGTTATATTTTGTAATATGTGAATCAAGTGCAAATTTATTTGGGAAGGGACAGCGGAAAATTGAGGTGTTTACTGTTTGCCACAACTAATTGCAAAATTAGCTAACATTTGCATTTATCATGGTCAATCTTTCCAGAGTGTTTAGATCACCAAACCACCAAGCCCGAGGGATTGTAATTATTTGCTAAAATAAATTGAGTCACTAGTTTAACCAAAGATGATACCAAGGTTAGCGAAACCACCAAAATTTTAACTTTTTATTCATTCCTATTTATAGCTGTGTCAAATTAACTGTCATTTCGAGTAACCGTATGCGTCGGCTGGATTCTTGTTTTCCAAAATCCACAAACTGAATACTGGATGTGGTTCTTGATACAAAAGGATAGCAATTATTTAGACTTTCAGGAATGTATAAAGACAGAGGTTGTATCCTGGGACAAAGCGAAAACCAAAACTATACATGTATTTACAGCTATGCAACCGATGCACTACATCCATGTTCTGTGGTTTCTGTGGTTGAAGATCTGACTTGTCAGTTGTGATTGGTTATTACACAATAAACATTCCAGACATATTTTAGGCGTTCACGGTTTTTGCGAGTTTGACTGTAATAAGTACTTCTTTGCGAAATATTGTTTCCTGTGTTTTAAGAATACATGTACATTAATGGGAAACTTTGCTTGAACCACTAACAAGTAAGCTGTTTGTAGTATTTCTGTATTATGTAGTTTTGACTTGCAGGAGTCACAACCAGAGAGCACAACATAAAAGATTTTGTTAACTCTCATCACTCCTCTCCTCTTGCCAAGCAAGCTTAAAATATATAGGGCTGTTTGTAAGGCGTCATCCATTATATTAAGAACATTCATATGAAGTGGGAGAAGTTGCGTTCTAGCTAAAAAATATTTTGGCTCCCTCTATAGATCTAGAATAAGTACATAATTTAGAATCACTCTGTTGTAAATGCTGTGTCTTTAGGGTTACCATTATGCCTTTTGAAGTGTCTTGCATCTAACTGATGTAGCTAATTTCACATGTAAACAACAAAAACATGTCAGGGAATATTTTATTTAGAAATATTTTTTCCCAAGAGTGATTTTTGTACAACCACTCCATATATTTTTTTTTAATCCAAGTTCAAAATGTTCTGTAACTTTTTTCACTGAAATTGAATATGGTAAAATGTACACACATCATTGAAGCACTTTGGGTCTGGGATCTGAGTAACGAATTAAATTAGCAAAAAAATTGCATTGACTTGTAGCTTTCTGAAGGTGATTTGGACCATTAGGGGGCTTGGATAATTGGACAATTCATTTTATTTCAAAATTCTTGGTCTCGTTTGATAACGATGCCAATGACACGAAAGATGGCAGCCATACTTCAGCTAAAACCAAGTCATGCAGCCTTGGTTTAATCGTACATATATGATATTGGACATCCATGTTATGGTCAATTGACAGCTTTCAAAACAAGGTATCTGCTGACTAGTATCACGTGACCATATCATGGGCTCAGGTTTGGAGCTCATCAAGGTCACATTTTTTTTTCAGTTGACTACTGAACAAGTGCTGGTTTTTGATTAGATTGTGGGCTCAAGCCAGGTTAACTTGTTAATCAGGGCTGGGTTGTTTGAAAGGTATACAAATGTTGTTCACTGCCTATGTTTTATGTAGTTTGAGATTATTGAAAGTCAAAACGGAAGACCGGACATAAACAGAAAACCTCAATGTAAAGTTACAAAACTTAAATCAAAATTCTTGCTTATCCTGGGTTAGCTTAATCGGGCTTTGAGCAACCCAGCCCAGGAGCTCCACTTTTAGGCTTAGCTAAATCTATATAATTGTTACAATGTTTACAATTGACTTAGTGGTGGCATGAATTTGTACATGTATTTTATAACATAATATCATTGTACATTGCTGTTTGCCTTTATGCTGTACATCCATCAATAGTTCAGTTTCTTTTCATAAAATATGCTATTAGTACTACCTTTTAAAAAGTACTGGAATTCTACACAGCCTTAGGACACTGCCCAAAAGTGACTGTAAAAAGATACAGTTAAAGGTATGACAGCTGTGCGGTATTAAGAACAGCACACAGGAATATGAGATCCATTCCCTACCACAAAATTGCAACATTCAGAATGACAAAATTCCTCTGGCATAAATGGTACAAATAACACTTTGTTGATGAATACTTATATTTAGGCTTCCAATAATAATTTTATAATTCAACTTCAATAATTGTTGTGTTTCTTTTTCTCCACTAAGATCATTGTGGACTACAGGGTGAACCCATTAATTATTATAAATTGTTTTATTAAACATGTCAAAAATTAATAAGTAAGCTATAAGTTATTTAAGTTATACTATCTACACATATTTTGCCCTCACTACATGTAGACAATTGAACACACTCTGAGGTTTTGATGAATATGTGCATTTGGTCAGCCAAGCCAAGATATGTTTAATTAGCACATCAGTAACATTACAGCTAAGTGGATAAACAATATATCCTACGTGCACGCACCAAAGCTGAACACGTAAACCCCCCGAAAAATTGAAAAATAGGGACCATGTACATAGGCGTACAAGCTGGGGGGCGAGGGGGGCAGGAGCCCCCCAGCTAGCATTGCGTAATTTTTTCTGGCAAGAAAGTCACCACGCCCCACCCCCCTCCTCAAGTCGGAAGGTGCCCATACGCCTATGACCATGTATCCCTGACCAAATGAAGTTGCATTAATGGAATCAAACTCAATGTAGAGCTTTCTTTGCAAACTCCATGACTGAGTAAACGACAAAATAATGAACAACCAAACAAGCACAAAGCAAACAAAAGCCCACCCGAACAAAAAAACGTCTAAGAGTGCAGTGCTATGAATTGTTTTGTTAAAGTCAAAATTTCACCAAATTTCCCACCATTTCATCTCAGGTAGTTTCGAGAAAGTTGCTTGGGCTCTCCACGCATCACGTGGGCAGCCCAAGTTCTTCCAATCTTTGCATCGGAAGAACTGGGCACCATGTCTAAAAATAACTTAAGAGGGATTACCTTGGGTATAAGGCCTATATGGGGGATTCACTCTCTTTAACTTGATAATCTCTTACTCGAAATGGATCACTCCTACTTGGGTTGTTGCTCTGGTTTTCACTTATCGCAATCTTATAATATGAAGTAATTCTTAAAACAGTTTACATATAAACCACTTATTGTTTCACAGTTCTCTACAGATAAATGAACAAAACAACGATTAACAGTACATTTTGTGTACATGTTTGACGGGGCACAAAAGAAAACTTAGGGATGAAGTCATGAGGAGAGCTTTCACCTTGGAAGAGGGGGAGGGTACTCCAATATTTTGGCCCAAGTAGGGACGATCTGTTCTGCCAACAGGTAGAGTTTTTAGGTTGTTTCGCCTAAAACAGGTTCTATAGTTTCACTATCTAGTTTCTTGAACAGGGTGTCTGTGTGTTTTTTGCCTGTATACTGTACAGCCACACACTCTCCTCAGAGTGAGCAGATGTACACAGTCAAGACAGGATAAAAGGGAAGAATTAAATCGACACTGTCAAGATATAATTGCTTAAAGTTGTTATAAATTCATGAAATGGCCCCTGAATTTATTTACTAAGAACTTAATTGGCTCTTGCTAAATGATTAAAAGCAATTTCTTGAAGGAAGTCCACACTGGAGCTACAATTTTGCAAAATTTCAATGCTTTTCGAGCCAAACTTGAACCTTTAAAAAAAACTGACATCCTGACTTTTTTTAAAAAATCTACATCACAATCCATTTCCATCCTCGCCATCGTTAGCCATCCTCACTTCCTAATGGGTTCTATTCATTTGTCAAGTGCTGTTTACAAAATAAACCATTATTGTTTAGCTGCCAAAAATCGATTTTTTTTTTTCGAGATTTCCAAATCATGCTAAAAATAGTGGCAGTGTCCCTTTAATTCCACCGACCATAGAGGCCTTATTTCTAAGGTAATCTCTCATAAATTATTTTTAGATCAGTCACAGCAAATCTCGAGAGAGTCTGAAAGGAGCCAATAGGGTGAGGCAATATTTTGTTCGTGTGGCAGCCCTAGCGGCTTTACACTCGTTTTCATCCATGTCTAAAATTAAATTAGAGGGATGAGCCCAATAAAATGTACTGCACAGCTTTCTGTGTATCAATAGTTGGGGGCTGCAATGGTGGAGACGATGGCGGACAGTATTAAGATATAATAAGGAACACGAAGATGTCGCTTGGTTGATTTATTCATACTTGGACAAGCATGGCTTTTTTTCGGAATTTCACTTTTAAGAAAACAAGGCTACCCCTGCCTGCTGCCAGGCTCTCTTGCTTATTGCTTGCAATCGTGATATCTTTTAGATGTGCTAATTCATAGTTTATCTTTTCTTTGTTACATTATCTGCCTACCACATATACTTTTTATTGTGACTACCCAGTGGCAGATCCAGACCTTTAGCTAAGGGGGGGGGGGGGGGGGGGAGTGGTGGAAAAGGGCGAGGGGGCGGCTTTTCTTCCTTCTGTGATTTTTTTTTATTTTTTACCCGAAATAAAGGGAGAGGGGCCTAGATCTGCCACTGCTACCTTTGGTGGAGACTTTTTATTAGACAGAAATAAACCTTAACGAGTTCCTATATAGTCTACTTTATATTCGCTCACTTATTAATGAAATCAATAAAAATATATATAAAAATTCCTAAATCCTGAATTATTCGTCTAACTTTCTATTCAACGAGTTTGCGAACAGAAAATCTAAAATATTCTGCACCTAATTACAATATCTAGAAAAGAGACCAATCAGATAATTGCACTAAGACAACCATTCTATGCACACTCATAAGTTATAAAATTTAAATAATTTGTCAATATTACTTGTGATAAAAATTTTGTCTTGCTCAGTTCTTCGTTTGGTTGGTTTTCATCTACGTTTCAAACATTTCACACACAAATACTTAACAAATCGAATGTGGTTTAGTGTTGTCTGTACTCGACAACGATATACGTCATCAGTGGTCAAAATTTCGCACTGACAACATTTCGGCTTGTAAGCGATCTTGTTATGACCAGTGATAATTTAACTCCTCTACCATATTAACTTCTCTTGTGAAATTTTATAAACTCAATTACTGTCAATCTCGTTTCCAGAGCCCTCGCTTGTCCCTTGACGCTGACCATAAAAGCAAAGGCTCTGGGCATGACAAATGATAATCTTGAGCAGGCACTCTTGCTTTGAAAATAGAGTTGTACCTGTCTTGTAACTTTGAGCTGAACGACACTGAATATCATCGATCTCTCTATGTAAATATATTTATAAATTCTACTGTACAAAGGTCGCAGGAAATGGAAGACTTGAAATGAAACTTTCCAGTAAAATGTTGAAAATTTTTAGCTAGAGACACAACTGACTCTTACCCAGACTTCACTCTGTCTCAGTCTCCATTAAGCCTGCCCGTAGGAGATCTGGCATTGTTCAAGTACCGATGAAATCTCACCGAGAAAACGCGTAGGCCGGTTGACCCGACGACCTGCTCTCGTTATATCCGGCGTGACTATTCGTTAATAACATCAAATTTGTCTAATACTCCTTTGGAGAGTTTCAGTACACAGCCGATGAAGGTATCTCCATATTCATCGTCTTCGGAGATCAGATTCACTGGTAAGGTTGTCTTCTCAATCCACATGTCCTCTGTAGGGTCATAGCATTCAACACTCAAGTCACTTTGGTCATAGACATTTGTGCCACCTAGTACATATAGTGTTCCCTCCAGACAAACCATACTGCCGTCTACGCGAGGAACTTTCAAGCTTCCAATTAACTGCCATTCGTTTGTCGAAATGTTAAACATCTCGCAGGTTTCCAAAAACAAATCCCAATTCTCCATCCCTCCGGCTACAAAAATCTTCCCCTCAGTTGCCACACCAAAAGAGTACGCTCTTGCTTGTTGCATGCTTGCAATTTCCTCCCATTTGTTTTCTACAGTGTCAAATCTCTCAGCTTTCAAAGCGAAGTCATCCTCTAGACTCCCGCCACAAGCATACAGATGATTGCCAGCCGCAACAACACAAGACCCTGCCCTGCAGCCCTCATGAGATGACAAAACCGTCTGCCATGAACACCGCTCAGCATTGAATCTTTTGATAGTGGATTTTCTGGATGATATATCGATATCTATAGAATAGAATTCACCTCTAACAAGAGTCACCTTACAAAGAGTTGTGGTGGGACACTTCAAGTGATCCAAAGTAGACCAACAATCAAGAACAGGATCATATCTCTCTGCCTCACCATCAAATGGAAAGGCGTACAACTGATCACGGTGGTTTATCATTTGAGTGTACTCGTTTCTTTCTGACAACCCGTCTGCTAATCGCTTCCACTCGTCTTTCTCTGGGAGATAACAGAAAGTGTATTGCCCTCCACAAGCAACAATGACGCGGATTTCAAGCCCTTTTCTCGGCGACTGCGGAAAATTTTCTTCACTTAAACAGCCAGGCAGCTTTATAGCTTCGGAGATCAACTTGAAACAATCAGAATTCTCTTGCACGAGCTTGTTTGTCACGACATCCCATAAAAAGTCACGCGATAGGAAAGCCAGTCGCAAGTGACGAAACAATTGTTGAAACGATGCTTTTCGCTCGCTTTTGCTTCGTTCGATCCACTTTAATATGATCCTAAACACATCTGCTTCAACAGCAACTGAAATTTCGTCGCTTGAAATCCACCTCTCGACTTCTTTAGCTTCCAAGCTTAAGAATTCATCCATTTCTGCCACAGATGCAAAGTTCGCGTGGATGAACTTTCTGGTGTTGGTGGTCAGTTCGTAGCACTGGTACATCTCAGCAAAATAAAATGTTGAAATGCAGTTTGATTTGGATATCTGTCGTTCTAGAAATTGCCTGGAAAGTTTTTTCAAGATCGGAATGACAAGAAAGTTCGCTGCAACGATAAGATCCTTCGAATTCTCTTGAGTTATCTCCACACTTCCTGTGTAGATGAACTCCAAAACATCTTCCATTACAGCACCCGAGATCTCTTCAAACCGAACAATCCCTTCTCGATTTTCTTTCATGTTGCTGTGAAGAAGCTTGGAGAAGAACAGGCTTGCTACAGAAAGCACATTTCTATGAGCTTTGAATTGTTTGCCATCTTTCGTCACCAAAGTTATGTCGCATAAATGATCTTGTCTTCGCAGCATGTTAAGCTGCTTCACTAATTCCACACAGAAAGCAGCTTGTTCCGCATCAGAGATTGGCCTTAGATCTTCCATATCCCAGAAAATAAACTTACAGATTCCTCTGGAACCATTTAGATGTCCGTAAATAGCTCTAAGAAATCACGACCGGATACAGATCACAAAACGAGATCGAAAACGAAACTCTTCTTTTACGGAAGAACAAGAGTAGACTGGGAGCGAGATGACGTCATCGGATGATGCCTTGGAAGATTAGATTGGACTGGACTGGAAAGAATGGATTGGACTAGTAAAACGTGGACCTGTAAAACGTGGGCTAGTGAAAATCGCGAACTTGTAAAACAAGCACTTGTAAAAAGAATACTTGTAAAACGCGGACTAGTAAAATCGAGGATTTGTAAACCGTGGACAGGTGAAAATTGCGATCCTTAAAAACTAAGACTTGAAAAACGTGAACTATTAAGACGAAACTAGTAAAGTAGCATTAGATCCGTTCATGTCATTAAGCATAAAGCAAATTGCATTTTTTTACTTAGAGCACGGTGTCAGACACTCCGGAAACTCTACTTGGAAAAACCCAGATAGAAAATCAAAAATGTCTATGATCTCTACTCGAAGGTCTTTCGTAATTACCGGTGTCTCCATTCCTTCCATACACTTTCCCTATTTCTTATAAGTGCAAAACTGACAAAGCATTTTCTTATAGTTTATACATTTCGATATACAAAAGATTGAGTGAATTTTGGTGTTCACCGGAGAAAGAATAGTCATTCCCTCAGCGCTCAGGGAAGACATGTTGAAGCGAATCCACACAGCACACGTGGGCATGGTAAAGGCAAAAAATCGAGCAAAGGAGGTCATGTTTTGGCCCAGCATGAACAGTCAGCAGATGTTGTCTCAAATTGTTCAGCCTACACGGAACACCAGAGTTCCATTCCCAAGGAACCAATGATCGCACACAAGCTACCTGATCGTCCATGGAAAAATGTCGCAACTGATTTGTTTGAACTTGACAATGAACATTATCTGATTGTAGTCGACTACTACAGCAGATATTTTGAATTGGAAAGGATGTCCACAACGACTAGCTCGGCAGTAATCAACAAGATGAAAGCCATCTTCACACGACACGGCACCCCTTAGAAAGTGGTGTCCGACAACGGCCCCCAATTTTCCGCACAGGAATTTGCGCGGTTGGGATTTCAGCCACGTCACAAGCAATCCCACATACCCTCAATCAAATGGTCTGGCCGAGAAGACCGTTCACACTACAGAAGAGCTCCTGAAGAAGGCCAAGTTGGAGAAAAGAGATCCATACCGGCGTCTATTAGAATACAGAAATGCCCCATTAGATGCATTAACTACACCAGCCCAAGTTTTGATGAGCAGAAATCTGCGCTCTATACTCCCCACCACGAGCAACCACCTCAGACCAAGCGTTGTCCATCCTGATCTTGCCAGAGAGAGAATGGAGCAAAATCAGGCCACTCAAAGGCATTACTATAATCAGGGTGCTAGAGAGCTGAAACCCCTTGCAAGTGGTGAACAAGTTCATGATCAAACCAAGTCAGGAAATTGGAAGCCTGCCACCGTTCTGGGCCAACATAGCACTCCGAGGTCTTATACTGTACGTACCAGCAATGGAAGTGAGTATCACGTCACTTATTCACAACAAGATCCCTATGCGTAAAAGAAAATCCAGGGGGAAAAGGTGACAAACCAGAAACATCCACAACCACTTCGGAAGGTCACGAAAGTATTGAATACACCGAATCAGAAGCGATGCTTAACCAGAAACCCACAACCTACCCACAGACTCAGGATCCTTGCAATGAACCATACTTCACCCGATCCGGTCGAGTTGTAAAGCCACCTCTGAGACTTGACTTATGAACCAATTGCGAAAAACACTCTAAGGCGCAATCAGTTGTGTTAAGTGTTTATTCTGTTCATTCTGTAAGAAGAGAGATGTAATGTATGCGTTCGGTTCCCGCCTTCAATAATCATGTGCGCCTCGTTTTGGTGTGTGCTTTTACGGGACCGCCATTTTGAATGTTTAGTTCTTGAGTCACGCTACAGAATAGATAAAGGAAGGCATACTAAATGGAAAGAATACTTTACACATATTCCACACAAGAAACTTATTTCTGTGAATTACAGATTCCTTTAGCCCCAAATAGCTCTACGAAATCAGTCACGACCGAATATACAATCGACAGCGAAACTGTTCGGGAGAGAAACACTGGAAGCAAGACGTCATCGTGTAAGGGAAAATCAATAGACTGGACTGGACTGGACTTGTCAAACGTGGACTTGCAAAACGCAGACTAATAGAACGCAGCCTACAGAAACACAGTCTGGCAAAAAGCAGTAAAATATTTGTCTTTATTGAAACGATCATTTCTCATCCAAAGAATCAAATGTACTTAAGAGTGCCTGCCTGTAAAAATCAGACAAATTCTTAATTTCGCGGCAAGGGTCGAAAATTCGATTTCGCTCATATTTTCATAGTAGATAGGCTAGGGCATGACAAAAACTACTGGATAGTCTTTTTGGCAAAATATCCTTTTATTTCAAAGAAATATGCAAATTACCAACTTCCGTTAAAATCGTCATTTGACGCACCATTTTATTAAGCAAGTTTGAGAGCCTCGCATGCAAAACCACATCATTCTTCCGTCTTTAAAACACTCAAATATTTTTGTGCAATGCTTTAATGTGTACTGGGTTGGTTTTAGGGAATGTTGCGTTGTCTTTTTGGGTGCAAAATAATTAAATTTCGAAGACATGTATTTCATTCACTTAAAAGTACTTCGTGAATATAATTGATTTTCACCATGTGCGAAACCTTCAAATGGATTAAGCTTGTGGTGGTTGAATCGCAGAAGGATGATCTACAGATTCCTGTAAAAATTTCTTTGGGCAAATGATTGTGAGCGACGCGAGAGCTTTTCAAAATACGTCAAAAATGCAAATATTTGACCTTCCGTCGTCAAATTTCAATTTACAGGTTAGACGTAAATTTTAGCATGCGCCACATGACTTGACCTATAATAAGTTGAAATAGACACAGAGCTGATAATGTCGAAATGTTCTAACCTCATTTGTTGCAAAAGGCAGGTCCAAAGCCGATTTGACGTGTTCCTAGTCGATCTCTGACCATTCGTCGCACATAAAGCAGAAGTTTGCTTTTGTTTACACAAGGTTAACTGCCCATGTACATCGCCAACTGTCAACCTATTATTAGTCGAATACCATGAATCTGTGACCATCTTTCTGCGTATATGAACATCACTGCATCAAAGTCAAAAACGGCTAAGTCATTTGTAGATAGTTGCTTGCTTTGCAATGCGTCAAAATAATACGTTTGATCGATTGCTGACCATTGCTGATCATTGCTGATAAGCGTGTCGGCGCAGCACAATCTTACAGCCGTTATTTGTTCGTCACGCAATGCTGTCACGGCATATGCTGCACATTTTGATCTATTTTGTATAGAGCACTCTCAGGATAAATGAAACAATTTAATCATTGTTCATCTGTTTGTTCATATATATAATAATATGCGTATATTTATATAATCGTATTCTATAGTGTACTTAGCCTCGGTCCAAATCACGTTTGTTGTACGTTTTGATCTTTCAGACAACAGCTGATAAAGCTAGTGCCTGTACTCACTAGAATTTTAAAACAATTGCCATGAAACAAATTATAGATCAATGAAGCAAGAACTAGCTGAAATAAAAATAGGAAATCACAACGTGTCTAATTCGTGAGAAAAAAATACTAAATTTAATTAGCAATTACGTGAGTAAATAGCCTGGCCGTGCCATTTCATTTGGCGTATTTTGTTTGTCTAGTGGTGAGGCATTGGTACGTTTGTAACAGAAAATAGAGGACTGTTGTCAATATAGTCCAAAATTATTGTCAGTAAAATATTGTAAATAGAACACTTATTGACCGGTTACCTCCGCGGCCACCGTTTGGTCGTTCCGATAAGGGTTTCATTATTTTCTTTACCCCTATTGAGCGGCCACCCAAAATTTAAAAACTTTGTTTTGGAAAGGGCGATGGCAGATAAGAGTCTGAAATTGAAGGAGCATGACGAGTGATAATTCAAATACACGTCTATCATGATTGTCTTGGATTGACTCCATGTTCACCAAGAAATTTATAACCCGATAGTGAAAAATTAAATATTCAAGGTACACCAACCTCTATTTATGCGGCTAGCCCCATTAAGCGGTCACCACCCATTTCCCTGGGGGTAGCCCACTGTATTACATGTAAACCAAAAATAATTGCACAGCGCGAAAAGACCTAGGTATGAGTCTAACGTTACAGTATTACGCAGGGCATGTAGGTAGCGGTGGTTGAGTAAAAGATAACAACAGGGGAAATGGTAAACTATTCATTCTTGTCATTTCTTAATTTAATCTCTTCCTACGCAACACGATTGTGTGCTCCCAGTAGTTCCCAGCCTTACGGAGCCTTAGGTATTAGGATAGAAATTGTCCTACCCCTACCCCCTAAAATGGGACGAGAGCATTGCGTGACGAACAAGGAACCGCTGCAAGCAAGGATTCAAGCCATTAAACCATGATGATCAAACGTAATATTTTGGTGCAGTGCAAAGCAAGCAACTATCTACAAATGACTTAGCCGTTTTTGACTTAGAGGCAGTGGTGATCATATGTGTCGAAAGAGGGTCACAGATTCATGGTATTCAACCATTAAATAAGTTGACAGTTGGCGATGTACATCGGACGTTATGTAAACAAAAGCAAACTTCTGCTTTATGTGCGACGAGTGGTGAGAGAAACACGTCAAATCGGCTTTGGACCTGCCTTTTACAGCAAATGAGGTTAGAACATTTCGAAATTATCAGCTCTGTGTCTATTTCAACTTATTATAGGTCAAGTCATGTGGCGCATGCTAAAATTTACGTCTAACCTGTAAATTGAAATTTGACGACGGAAGGTCAAATATTTGCATTTTTGACGTATTTTGAAAAGCTCTCGCGTCGCTCACAATCATTTGCCCAAAGAAATTTTTACAGGAATCTGTAGATCATCCTTCTGCGATTCAACCACCACAAGCTTAATCCATTTGAAGGTTTCGCACATGGTGAAAATCAATTATATTCACGAAGTACTTTTAAGTGAATGAAATACATGTCTTCGAAATTTAATTATTTTGCACCCAAAAAGACAACGCAACATTCCCTAAAACCAACCCAGTACACATTAAAGCATTGCACAAAAATATTTGAGTGTTTTAAAGACGGAAGAATGATGTGGTTTTGCATGCGAGGCTCTCAAACTTGCTTAATAAAATGGTGCGTCAAATGACGATTTTAACGGAAGTTGGTAATTTGCATATTTCTTTGAAATAAAAGGATATTTTGCCAAAAAGACTATCCAGTAGTTTTTGTCATGCCCTAGCCTATCTACTATGAAAATATGAGCGAAATCGAATTTTCGACCCTTGCCGAGTTATTTTCCATTTTTATGGACAGGGACTCTTAATATAATTCCTAACAGGAAAAGAAACATATACTTCATTACTTAGGACTACTAAAAGTCGCTAAGTAACATTAGATCCGTTTATGTCATCTCGTCTCTTTTGGTTCATAATCTTACAGCCTCTACAGTGCTCGTTAAGTAAACCAAAGTGCCTTGTTAGTAAAGTATTCCCCATTGCTTGTGCTCTGTACATTCAGTTCAAATTTTCGATTTCCAGCGGCTAAGCACTTTGTTTTCAGACTCCCGGTTAAGACAAAAAGAACACGGCTTACCGCGCGCGTATTTCCTCCATAAAGAAAACCGAGTTTTTATTACTCTTAACTGATTACAATTAGTATTCTTACTCTTACCATACATTTTTGTCAGGCTTGTTCATCAGACGGTCGATCAGTGAAGCAGAAATTAAACTTGTTATCCAGGAACCATACACCTCATAACATATAACGGATCACTCCCAATTGGTTTGTCGCTCTGGGTTTTCCTTTATCGGAATCTTGTAACATGAAGTAATTTTTCAACCGGCTTACATTTAAACCAATAAAATCATTTCACTGTTCGCTGTAGAAAAATTAACAAAGCAATCATTGGCAGTGCACTTTGAGCATAATTTAAGCTCTTTATTCGCGCAATTTACAAAGACCAAGAACACATGGGAATGGGAGAGACGGGAAAATAACTTAAAGGGATGAGGTCAATACCGGGATTAACTCTCTCACCCTTGCTCTTTCCTTCACACAGGCTAGTTTTCGCTTCGGCAACAGTGTCAAATCTCTCCCGGGGAAGGAAGGGTGAACAATCGGTAAAAGCTAACGGCTGCATACGAGCCAAGTGGCCAATCAGGCCGGAGCTTATCCCAGTTTCTGTAGCATGAAGCGACTAGGAGTATTTCTAACAAGTTCGTATAGCCATTTCATGTGTACAAGCTTATTAATGAATGAGCAAATAACTAAATCGTAAATCATGATTCGTTAAACTTTCTGTCCCATGAATCTACAGAGGGTAAATTCAAATCTCCTGCGCCTAATTACAATATTAGAAAAGAGACCAATCAGATAATCACACTGAGACAACCATTCTGTGCGCGCTCACATGTTTGAAAATTTAAATTGCAAATATTACTTAGTCTATGATAAAAATTTATCACGTTTCGTTCTTCGTTCGGACAGTTTTCATCTACGCTGAACATTTAACTCACAAATACATCTTTTCTGCAGCCAACTAGCTAGAGAAACACTAAAGCTTCATTGGGTATATTTGAGACTGACAACGTTTCGTCTTCTAAGAGCTCTGGGCATGAAGTACTTATTTAACTCCTTCGCCGTATTAACTGCTCTCGTAAAATTACAGCCAATCTCGTTTCCAGATCCCTCGCTCTTCCCGTTACACTGATCCTAAAAACGGAGGCTCTGGGTATGACAAAAGATAATCTTGCTTTGAAAATAGAGTTGCACCTGTCTTACTTTGATCTGAAGGGCACTAAATATCATCGATCTCTCGGTAAGTACACACCAAACAATTCTAGTTTTCGTTCTCAACTTGCAATATAGCTAACTATCGAGAGATTTTTGTTGACTGAGTTAGAATTAGATCTAAAAAATAATGAAACTGAAAACTATGTATTTATAAATTCTACTGTACAATAGTCGCAGAAAATGAAAGACTTGAAATGAAACTGTCCAGTAAAATGTTGGAAATAGGCCATTTCCGAGTTGTCTTTTGCACTCTGTGTCAAAATGAGTCATCGTGCGAAAGCATTCATATGAAAATGTGTTTCTACTATAAGTTCATTTTCATGCAAATCAAACTCATTTTCATGACAAAAGTTTTCACAAGGACTCGTTTTGAAACAGAGGCAAAGGGAAACTTGGGAATGGCCTACCGTCAGCTGGAGACACGACCGATCTCGTACCCAGACTTCACTCTGTCTCACTCTCCATTCCGCCTGCCCGTAGGAGATCTGGGTTCATTATTACAACTGATCTTCATTATTCAAGTGATGATGAAATCTCACCGAGAAAACGCGTAGGCCGGTAGAGGAGAAATTTTTCCCTCGCGTTGTAGATAGTGGATCTCCTTCCCTCTTCCCGATTCAATCTCGTTTTTTTCCCTGCTTGACTATTCTTTAATAACATCAAGTTTGTCTAGTATTCCTTTGGAGAGTTCCAGAACACAGCCCGTAAATCTTTCGTTATGGCCTCTTGGGATCATTTTCACTGGTATGGTTGTCTTCCTGATCCACTTGTCCTCTGTAGGGTCATAGCATTCAACACTCAATTGACTTCGATATGTGTAATGAATGCCACCCAGCACATAGAGTGTTCCCTTGAGACACATCATACTGCCACACACGCGATCAACGGTCAAACTTCCAATTAACTGCCATTCGTTTGTCGAAATTTTAAACATCTCACATGTTTCCAAAGACAATTTCCAATTCTCCCATCCTCCGGCCACAAAAATCTTCCCTTCGGCTACCACGCCAAATGCGCACCCTCTCTTTTGTGGCATGTTTGCAATTTCCTCCCATTTGTTTTCTACAGTGTCAAATCTCTCAGCTTTCGTAACGGAGTCATCCTCTAGCAACCCGCCACAAACATACAGATGATTGCCAGCCGCAACAACACAAGATAAGACCCTACAGCCCTCATGAGATGAAAAAACCGTCTGCCATGAACACCGCTCAACGTTGAATCTTTTGATAGTGGATTTTCTGGATGACATATTCATCTCTATAGAATAGAATTCGCCTCTAACGAGAGTCACCTTACAACGAGTTATGGTGGGACACTTCAAATGATCCAAAGTAGACCAACAATCAAAAACAGGATCATACCTCTCTGCCGTACCATCAGATGAAAAGGCGTACAACTGATCACGGTGGTTTATCATTTAAGTATCCTCGTCTCTCTCTGTCAGTGCGTCTGCTAAACGCTTCCACTCGTCTTTCTCTGGAAGATAACACAAAGTGCATTTCCCTCCACAAGCCACAATGGCGCGGGTTTACAGTCCTTCCCTTGGCGACTGTGGTAGATCTCCTTCACATGTAAAGCTATCCTGGCTATTCAGCTTTACCGCACCCGAAATCAACTGAAAACAATGTAAGTTCTCTCGCACAAGTTCGTTTGTCACGACATCCAATAAAAAGTCACGCGACAGGAAAGCCAGTCGCATGTGACGAAACAATTTTTCAAACGATGCTTTTCGCTCGCTTTTGTCTTGTTCGATCCACTTTAATACGGTTTTAAACACATCTGCTTCAACTGCAACAGAAATTTCGTCGCTTGAAACTCACCTCTCGACTTCTTTAGCTTCCAAGTTTAAGAATTCATCCATTTCTGCCACATGTGCAAAGTTCGCGTGGATGAACTTTCTGGTGTTGGCGATCAGTTCGTCAGCAAAATAAAATGTTGAAATGCAATTCAATTTGGATATCTGTCGTTCTAGAAATTGCCCTGAAAGATTTTTCAAGCCCGGAATGAGAAGATAGTTCGCTGCAGCGATAAGATCCTTGGAATTCTCTTGAGTTACCTCGACAGTTCCTGTGTAGATGAACTCCAAAACATCTTCCATTACAGCACCCGAGATCTCTTCAAACCGAACAATCCCTTCTCTATTCTCTTTCATGTCGCTCTGAAGAAGCTTGGAGAAGAACGGACTCGCTGCGGAAAGCACATTTCTATGAGCTTTGAATTCTTTGCTATCTTTCGTCACCAAAGTTACGTCGTATAACTGATCTTGTCTTCGCAACATGTTAAAGTGCACCTAACCCCCAAATTTTTTTTTCGCTAAAACGAATCTACATGTTATTTGAAATACTTCTGCGAAAAAATTTTTGGATTCGGTTAAATCCTCGATTTTCTGTGCCCCGACGAAATCTCGAAAATAGCCCTAAAACACCGCCATTTTGTTTCACGACCGAGTTTGAGGAGAATGGGTCCAGCGGCTGTTGTGACGTCTACCCAGGAAGATCGAATATCTCACGTCCTCTCATTTCCTTCAGGATGGTGCAATACACATTCGAAAAGTGCGCAGAAATGCCTTCCAGAAGTGCTATCGGCTGTTGCAGCAACATCCCAGATCTAAAAAAAGATATCCTGTACAATTTACTAGCGATGATCGGTCAATGGTACAATAAAGACATAACGATGGTAGATTTTGTCGAACCGAAACAAGCGAACTGAGTCTGTGAGAACCATTGAAGAACTCTCACTGGAATTTGTTCCGCAGACTTTCAAACGCTATTTTCAAAATTTTCTGCTCAAAGCCAACCAGCAATTTGTCGAGATACTACCGACAACCTATATCTTTCAGTCCCACGGTATTTATAACATAGCCGGCAAAGTTGTGTGATCAATCAAGAGGCGTTACGACCAAATATACTGATGTGTAAATAGGTCGCAACTGTACGCCGCCAACCAGCACTTATTTCTCTTTCAATTTAGATTAAAGTCGAAGATTAATCCTTTAGAATTGCATGATAACAAAATTGTTACACTCATAGCGTTTTTCGAAGGTTTGGAAACCAGTAGTGCGACAAACATTCTATACATTAGTGTCGAAAATGACCGTGTAACATTATCTGCGGACCGCTTAGGGAACACATCCTTTTCGCTTATCCGACGAATTTCACTGCAAACTTTGAAAAAAATTTACACTGGTTATTTGGAGTTACGACTTAAAACGTGTGGCAATGTGAAATCGGTAATTGTATGAAATGTTTCCTTCCGCCTTGCTTCCCGTAGCTTCAAAAATGCAGGTCCAAACAATTCTACGGTTTTCAATCGATCGAAGCCAGTGTTTTGGAGATCATCAAGTCTCGAAAACTGCAACACTTACGTCGCTCTTATAAACATGAAGCATTCCAGAAAGTAAAACACAAACTGGATTTAATAGAACCACCATACCTTGACAAAATACATTCTCGCTACGGACAAATGTAAACAGGTTATAAACACGCGTGAGAGTCTTGTGTTTAGGTGACGAAATTACCATCCAAAGCAGTCCTTGAGTTTTCTTTCCTGCTTTTCGTTTGCCTGCTCCTTCGTATCTAGCTTTCCATTCCTAATATAGAAGCAGCTCGTCCGCAAAGAGGTCTTCCCCGTCGTCGCTTGAAATATTGCAAATTGTTCTCAAAGCTCTAAGCAGTGAGTTCACAGTTGCCGAACGTGCTCGATCGAAGTTTATTTCGGTGTCTTCCGAATCGAAACCTAACTCTGACTCCAGTGACGAAAAACAAATGATTCTGAAACAAAACTTGGACGTTTTAGTCCCAAAATATATTGGAACGATTAGCTTTGTTTTCCATTTTCTCGAGCAAATAACTGACTGAGGCGCCATTGTGTTTGGTTCCTGGGAAGACGTCATCAGCAACTGCCGCCCCAGACTCCCTGAAACGCGGTCGTGTAACACTTCAGGCGCGACTTTGAAAGGGCATAGCAAATCTAGGATTCAACCAAATTCAAAAATTTTTTCGCCCAAATGCTTCAAATAACAAGTGGATTCGTTTTAGCGAAAAAAAAATTGGGGGGTTAGGTGCACTTTAAGCTAGACATAACCTTGGCGAAATGCAAAGTAATCGACAGCTTTGTCATGGATTATGAATTTGCCGCCAACTCTGCGAAAGCTCGCCGGGCGCGACGTCACGTTTTCGCGCTTTGCTTAAGGATGGTAACTTGTTGTCGCAACCGCAACCTGAAGCCGTTCTAGTCCCAGTTTCTTATCGGTCGTCACGTCGCCGTCGTCAACGAAAACGTCTGTTGCTTAAGGTGCCTACTAATCCTGAGCGAGGGGAGAGAGGAATAGAGTGTATTCTTCAGATTGTAAACAGATCGGAACGTCGACATGTGTTTTTACTTCGCTGAAGGTAGGTGATTTAGAGTTAAAAAGAGAGTAGAAAGCGGCCTTAAATGCCTTCGCCGCTTCAAACACGATTGCCAGCTTGTGTAATATTTTACCAACGGGTTTCGCGTTGCATTTTGTGGTGGACCGTCTAGAAAAATTCAGGGATCGATAGCTGTGTTCTTGTTGTTTCTTCTCTGAAATCATATTCGATAAAAAGGAGAAGTTTAAGGAGCGAGGTAGAGTTGTTAAAGCTTTCAAGCAAAGTAATCAGGATACGACGACATGTATTATGTCTATCGATGACGCGGTAAAATTTGTTTATGGACACAAGGAAGCGTTTGTGGAAATCAGCCGTGGAAATTGCATCACTGACCAGAGGATTTAAATATAAGCCGTACTGATAGATAAAGGAAAAATTTATTAATGGTAAGAACTATTTACTTCCTGGTTATTTACATAGGTTTGTAAGCTGCAGCAGAATAAAAATCTGCTGAACTCAGGAAAGTTTTGTTGTATTGATGTTTTGCTCGTGTTTCCTTGCAAGGAATGTAATAAAGGTGCTCACCGTTTCATATGATCTTTCGTGTCCTCATTTTTTCAAGTAACCCCATTCTGTTCTTTTTTTCTTTGTTACAAAAAAAAGGGTCTTTCACGATCAACAGATCATTAAACTGTCAAATTAAAAAAAGTCAATCAACTTTTATTGGGCATT
Source organism: Orbicella faveolata (assembly GCF_042242905.1). Taxonomy (NCBI): domain Eukaryota; kingdom Metazoa; phylum Cnidaria; class Anthozoa; order Scleractinia; family Merulinidae; genus Orbicella; species Orbicella faveolata. Next base: position 17,654,112 of record NW_028301541.1, read on the forward strand.
ATTTACAGAATTAATTTACATCTGTATTATAATTAAATAAATATGAGAAGAGAAATCTATTTTGCATATGGCTATAGAAAGACTAAAAAAATATGTGTGTGGTAACCAGGGTATAGGGTAGCAATTGGCTTTTGAAGTGGTTACTACAATGTTAAGAAAAATGCAGAGAGAAAAAATAAAAGTCCTGTGCCAGTTGTTATTGAGTGGTTATATATGTGTGCTGGGGGATTCCATAATAACTCTGCAACAATTTTAATTAGCGTATTTGGAACATCTAATGAGGATTTTTGTACATTCAGGCTTGAGGAAAGGCTGCAGACATTACAAAACTAGATATAGGGCTATTCTCACCATTTTGTCGCCCATCCCCCACTGCTTTTGTTGATATCATTATTATATTGTTTTTGTTCATTTTTTACCTTTCAACCAGCTTACATAAAGCCTAATCTTTTGGGCGCTTTCAACAACAACAACAACAACAATTTATTTCAGTATTCCCATATGAGTACATGGTGTTACCAAAAATATAATACAGCTAAAATGATGTAACTATAACATTAGTATTTGGCATTGGTATACATGTAGAGGTCGTTGATATGAAGAGAGTGATTTATATTTGTGTGCCTCAATGTACATTATGGAAGATTTTTTTAGGAAAGTGCATGAACAAAATGAATGGGAAATAATGCAATGTCATTGCTCTTTTACAATTCATGTTTCTTAATGGTAATAAGGCTCTTCAGCCTGTTATACATGACCATGTACAACAACAAATCTCGAACGCATATTTTCTACGTCTTGAGGTTGATCAGAACATCAACCACATAGCTTTACTATTAATGATGGTTCTATCTCCATCTCCTTTTTTCCAGTATTATTTATTGAACTGCAAGAGCAACATTCCTATTTGAATTATCCATATATGGTCATCCTTCGAGGAATTTATGTAGCACTATTACGGTCTGAAAATTAACAAAGAATAGTAAATAATGGCAGGAAATAAATAATCTTTCAAAGGCTAACAAAAAGATTATGACATTTTTCTTATGGGGATATTAATGTAACTCTGTACACCTATAATGTTTGATTTGTTTTTAGTAGAGATAATTCCCACATTACATTTGGACACCCATTAGTCTGATGATTCGTTATCAGTTATACATGTATAAATAATTGTCTTTTATATTTGTTCACAGTTATTTGCATGGATGATAAATTATTGTTATTTAATGATTAATGTTATTGTGACGGAACAAAGTTTTGCTAGTTGCAGTTGCTTCCTAACTAAAGTGGGGAGAGAGGAAAGGGCCTCAAATTTCAGTTATGGTTATCTATGATTATTTTCCTTTACACATCATTTCTGCAAGTAAATTATTAAAAAAAAATAAATTTGAGTGGAGGCTCTAAAGCAAACTAAACTCTTACCGGACCACAAAAGGTTTGTTCTTGTTTTTGTTGGGAGGAGACTATAGGGGAGGTCTCAATAATAAAGAGAGGGGAGCTAAGAAAACAGATATTATATATATCTATAACAGTAGAAGCTTCTTAACAGATGGTAACATATACGTACATAACAATATGTGGAGGAAACAAACCAAATTTCATGTTCAGACCATTTGCTACATCATCCAGGTACGTAGCAGAGTATTATAACACGAACCTTTGACTCGTTTTGGCAATTTAATATCAACACATTTTGGACTGCTAGAATCTGATCTGCTTGATCTTTCAGAGAGAGAAAAACACACTCACCTTCGGATTTCCAGTGCCACATTTGCTTAGCAAGAGTGATATTTCTTCGTCTTTTCACCTGGCTCTAAGTTTCCTTTTGAGCTTTTCATAAAGGAAGACAAACGTTAGTTGAAACCCACTGTCGATTCGAACTTAATTTTATGATTTCTTGGGGTATGGTCAGCGACAAAGTAATTGTTGTATTAGCTGGTTGATGCTCAGTCTGAGTATTAAACGTTTCTTCCCACCTTCTTGGCTTGCTACAACAAAGGACGATGATTACGATCGAGAATGACATCGTTGCAGGCGACGTACTTCTTTGGTTACGTGGAAACTTAAACGATTCCTTCGGATCGATCGGGAAAGGTCACCATTTGTTTTGCTTTTCTTTTTCGTGAAGCGCGCCTGAGTCAACGGAGCGAAGGTGCCGCCATCCGGGCTGGAAGTAAAATGGAATGCGTAGAGCTTTGTAATTTTCATTTGTGCTGCGCATTCATTTTTTGTCAGCCAATGAAAAAGTTTGAATTTTTTGGTGTGTCCAGAGCTACTCGTCAACGACATTTTAAGACGAGTAGCACTGGGCTCGAGAATGTTGCGGTCCGGGATCATTTGCAGAGTAGGGACTTTAAGCAACGGGAACGCGGACGGCGACGGGGACGCCGAAACCTGTGAGAAGGCTGGGGAGAGAACGCCGTTGTGGCGGGAATTCACAAACATTAAGCTGCACCGTCGGAAACCGCGGTTTCCGCACTGTCAAGCGTATTGACATTACCGATATTCGTCCTCTGTTTATCAGGATGAACTAGGATGACTTCCTTGAAAGGAGTTCGCAATCAACTCTTGATAATCCACGATGAAGGTGTGTTAAACGATGACGAACTTCTACTCTTGAACGATTTAAACCGGTCTATTAAATGATCTCGACCAACTTTATGATTCCTTTCCTGATTTCAACTTCGATGGTTTGAAGACGACGAGTACCTGTCCGAATTTCGCTTCCACAAACGCAACTTGCCCCTTGGCCCCCTTCTCGCTGAGTTGTACAATGAAATAAATGAACTTATTACCAGCAGATGTTTAATCAGACTGGCGCGACAAATGCAAATCACTGTGCCGATTGATAAAGATCTATAAAGTAAACCCCTGATCTTACGACTGAAAATGGAAACAGCTACGCAAGTTTTAATGGTGTCTACCCTTTTAAATGTGTTAGAATTTCACCATCATGAGCCATTTGACATTTGAGTACTTCTTGAAAGGAAAAATTTCGCTTGAAATTCGTGTAAGTTGTTATTCTTTACATAAGCTTTCAAAAAGATATTTCACCAGATTTCACGGTACTCACATGTTCGCCGACTGGCTCGAGTTCGCTTCAGATTTCTCGACGTTTCTTTAAAATGAAATATCTCACATAACAAGAGAAAACAAGCATTAAAGTTCCTCGAAATTTGTAAGACGGGTTATTTAGCGTTGACACAGCAGAGGAAACGAAAGCGAAAACTCACGTTTTCAGACAACGCGAAATGAGCTTCACTCACGTCGGGCCCGAACGCAGAACGTCAACCTGTTTCCCGCCAATCATGCGCAGTGGACCTTTTGGCTTTTCCCTGGTCTTATCGCGTTCCCGTCGCCGGCCGCGTTGTCGTTGCTTAAAGTCCCTAGTACCGTAAATGATCCCCGGACTGGAAATGCTCACCTCTCAATAAAGGATGGAAATGTATGGACTCAGGAATTTGGACAGTGGATTTATAATTTATATGATCATTTTTTTTGTAATATTTAACTAGTTAAATTATGTTAATGTAAATGAGGTGATGTCAACTTGATTATCGTCTCGAGTTACGGACACGTGTTACTGTGAACTTTGATCGCAACGATCGATACGCCTCGTGTTTTTACTGACGTTGTATTTGTGCGTTTTCTCCGAGTATTCTGAGTTTTTTCTTCGACGCTATGTCTTCTAGAAAAGGCAAATGTCCAGGGTGCAAGACCCCAAAATCCAGTGACCAGTTCGGTACACCAGGAAAGAACTGTACGGGCCCCAGTGATGGAACCGAGATTCAGGAATCTCCAACGTCAGATGAGCCGTCAACGTCGGTTCTTTTGGAGGCCATCCGCAACCTTTCTTCACAAATGGAGACCCTTCAAACGCAGCACAACGATTTAAAAAAGCAAGTCCAATCGCCTCCGCCTCAGCCTCCTCCGGTTTTCGTCGAACAGGCCAGCAAAACAAACCAACAACCATCTCAACAGACCACGATCGCGCCCGTCTCCCCAGCTCCAACTGCGAATACCGCAACAGCACTAACAACAAACGTGTCCGAGAAGCTTTTGCAGGCGGCCGCTAAGGGTGAGTACATTGATTTCTCTGATCTATTATCCACCCTTAGCCCGTTCGCAAATTTGCCCAACAACGGAAGCATACTTCCTCCCCTGAGCGATATAAACTGTGTAACTTACGTAATCAAGGGGCCCCGAAAACGCCAAATCGACTCGTTTGACACCTGGTTACAAGCATGGAACGCATACGAGAAGGTGGTAATGGCCGCGCAACCATCACGTTACACTGAGCTTGCCTCGTATCGCGAACAGATTCAATTTGCCAATCGTAAATTTCGCTGGTCATCGGTGTATATATTTGACATTCACTCCAGGATGGCGTACGTAAACAAATTCAACTTGGACACAGCGCAAGTCTTGATGTCATTGATACCACGCTATACGCAACAGTCTTAGATGCCTCTGCCTTACGCCCTCACCTCCGCCAATGCTCGCGTTGTAAGTCCTTTGACCATTTGGTCAAGGACTGTACATTTCTCGCGCAAGACCAGATGGAGGAGAATTCACCGCAAAAATTGACCGATTATGGCGCCAGGACCTCCGTCGGTAATCAAAACCTCTCTTGGAAATACATCAGGTGGTACTCGCCCGCAGGCCAGGAAGGATGCAATCTTTACCGAAAAGCCTGCTACCAAGGTACCAACTGTAAGCGAGCCCACATCTGCAAATCTTGTCGGGGGGACCATCCTCAGGCCGATTGCACAATCACTCCCTCGGGTACAATCTTCGTTTCCAATTGACGTATGGCGTAATGTCCTTCGTAATCACCCGGACAGTGACTTAGTAAATGATTTATGACATGATATTGAACATGGCGTTCGTATTGGTTTTCACCATGATCGCTCGCCCTTGATTTCTCCAAATCACTTTTCGGCTACGTCAAACCCTACACCCGTCGCTATGGAAATGGAACGGGAGCTTTTTTTGAACAGAAAGGTCGGGCCTTTCCTTTCACCCCCTTTTTTGGAATTTTGTCGGATCGCCGATGGGTGCTATTCCGAAGAAGCACTCGCAGCCTACTAAATGGCGTATCAAAACCGATCTTTCGTGGCCTGCAGGCCAATCCGTCAACGATGCCATTCCTAAAGAGTTCTACACGTGCTCTTACGACTCACTAGACAATGCTATCGCCTACCTGAAACTGTTTGGACCCAATGTTCTTATGAGCAAACTCAATCTTTCCGACGCCTTTCGCCACATCCTGGTTGACCCCCTTGACTGGGAACTCCTAGGATCCACATGGCCAATCGTAACATCCGACGGTTCCACACAAACCGGCTATTTCTTCGATATGTTCCTTCTGTTTGGTCTTCGCAGTTCGCCAGCGCTCTTTCTGAAATTTATTGACGGTTTGCGGTATGCGATGGCCGAACGTGGCGCCACACCCCTTTGGAATTACTTGGATGACTTTTGGACTTGTGGCCCTCCCGCTCCTGACGACTCCTGCGCTCAGACTCTTGACATCGTGCTTTGTACATGCTCTGACATGGGATTCGCTGTCAATCCTGAAAAAACGGTTCGCCCTACAACAACCTTGGTTCTCCTTGGAGTTCAACTGGACACCGTCACCCAAGAGATGCGCATCGACTCCTCTCGTCTCACGGAAATAATCAACCTACTTAACACGTGGTCCACCAAACGCCGTTGTACCAAACGACAACTACAATCTCTTATCGGCAAGTTACACTTCATTTGCAACGTTTGCCGCCCCGGGAGAACTTTCCTCCGCCGTATGATTGACGTCCTTTGCAAAGTCCATCATCCCACCCATCACCTTCGCTTAAACCGCGCCTTTTACATGGACCTTTCATGGTGGAGGATTTTTCTTCCGTCTTGGAACAGCTCTAGCTTTTTCTTCGATGACGAATGGATCTCGTCTACACATCTTTAGAACTTTACACTGACGCCTGTGCATCTGGCTTCGGAGCCTACTTTTCAGGCAACTGGTTGTATGGATTATTTGCGGACCATGATATTCCCAATTCCCGATCAATCACGTTTAAAGAACTCTACGCCATTGCTACAGCGGTCCACACCTGGTCAGACTCGCTCGCTGGTCGCAATATTCTTTTCCACTGCGATAACTTGTCAGTCGTGCATATTTTGTCTAGCGGTACAAGCAAATGCCGACATATCATGATCCTCCTCCGTTTCCTGTTTTACACGTGCGCTCATCACAATATTATGCTACGGGCAATACACATAAACGGTGTTGATAACAACTGGGCTGACGCTCTTTCTCGTTCGCAGGTCGACAAGTCGACAAGTAAAGGCGCACGAGTACTTCGCTGGAGGGCTAGCCGACTCATCTCATCGCACCTACAATAGCGCCCAGCGACAGTTTCTACAATTCTGCCGGGAATTCTCTTTCGACCCTCTCCCAGCCTCTGAGGACACCCTTATACTGTTCGCTACGCACCTCGCCCAACGAATAAAGCCTGAATTAATTACCGTCTACCTCGCCGCGGTACGCTCTCTTCAAGTTGCTCATGGTCTCTCCAATCCCCTTCAACCTGGCTTAAAGTTAAAGCAAACTTTACGTGGCATCGACCGTCAACATTTTTCAGCGCCCAAACAGAAGCTGCCTCTTACTTTTGACATTCTATCTGCTGTCAAGCCTTTTCTCAACCCAAGGAGTGACGACGACAACGTGAAATGGGCCGCCCTAACCACCGGTCATTTCTTAATGCTACGGGCAGGCGAAATCACCGTCGCATCCAGTGACCACTTCGACTCATCCATTCACCTCAGCTTTTCTGATGCTAAGTTACGTACTTCTGCTGATGGTTCAGAATATCTCTCTCTCCAAATTAAACAATCCAAGACGGACCAGCGGCGACAAGGTGTGACGCTCTACACGGCACACTCGAACCATTTTGTTTGTGTCGTGTGCGCTATGAAAACGAACCTCGCCCTCCATCATCGTCGTGGCACCGTTAACAAAACCACTACACCCCTTTTTCAGCTCTCCGACAGCTCCCCCTTAACAAAAAACGCCCTCGTCTCCCTCGTATCACAACTCTTACGTCTTATCGGCCTCGACCTCTCCCAATACAATGGTCATAGCCTTCGGATCGGAGGAGCCACCTCTGCTTCTATTGCGTGCCTATCCGACTACGAAATCAAGCTGTTAGGCCGATGGAACAGTGACTGCTATCAGCGTTACATTCGTTCGCCTCTTAACTTGTTCCTTGGTATTCCCCGCAAGATCGCTCAGACACAGACCATCAAATTTCAATATGCCAATCCCTACATTCTTAACAAAGACTCCTCTGAACACTAACTTTTCCATTTGGGCTGAATTTTGGGCAGCTGTAATTTCCCCAAATGGAAGTACATTAAACTGTTCGGATATGGCTCAAACATTTGATTTCGCGTGGTTGTTTTTGTGCGTGACTGATTAAGTAATATTTAACTTGTTAAATTATGTTAATGTAAATGAGGTGACGTCAACTTGATTATCGTCTCGAGTTACGAACACGTGTTACTGTGAACTTTGATCGCGACGATCAATACGCCTCGTGTTTTTACTGACGTTGTATTTGTGCGTTTTCTCCCCGCCTCACCCTCCCATGGCAGCTGTAATTTCCCCAAATGGAAGTACATTAAACTGCCGGATATGGCCCAAACATTTGATTTCGCGTTGTTGTTATTGTGCGTGAGCTTGATTAAATTATTATTTCTGTGAAACTCAGGTAACCATGAACACTTTAATTTGATCCTGACAGGTCAATTGTGCACTGAACCAATCGCAATAATGTTCAGGACAGGGGAGAAACCCTTAAAACCTCAACTAATTACCGATGCTTTTTGAAGCATGCGGTTTAGTTTTCTCACGCTTAACTGGCTTTTTCCTCGCTACACAATAATATTCCATAAATATTTCTAGTATTCTCATTTTTCTGAGTTTCACAGGAACAATACAACATTTTGATACAACAGTTACTATATGTAACGCAAGCAAAGTGTGCAGTATTAACGACTTGGATGTAAATTTAACTATTTTAAAAATGATATCCAGCGTCACGAGGTTCCTTCCCTAAATGACTTTATTTGGTCTGGGCCTGAGATGTATGATAACACAGGATGTTCACTATATCCTCAGATTTGGAGACAATTGAGAATTCCCAAGTGGATTGACTACACTTTCGGGTAGCTTTCGGCACACAGGATATTATTGATAGTAAAATTAATTTGCACGAGGAAAAGTGAAAGCTCTACTCGTACGGCATGCAATTAAATCTATCTAAAGAACACTGCGGTAACTCACACGAAGAAATCTGATCTTGTGCACTTTGATGGAAACCCGTGTCTATATCTAGGACGCAAGTATAAGAAGTGTACGGGGAAAAGTTCTAAGCGGTTCATTAGATAGCAGAGGCATCTTCGAAGATTCATGTTGGTTATTGCTGTGCGTTTCCTAAACAAACCTTTTTACAGCCGCTACATGTCAATTTCGTATTTTGCGTAGTATGTTCAACGTTTATTATTGCTGCTTGTATGCCTGAGGTTCATGTACTTGTCTTTTCTTCACCTAGAATAATTCAAAAAATGCATATCCCTCCAGGGGGTTTTAAGGAGTCCAAGCCATTCCTAACTTTTTGCGGCGGAATCAGTTCCTGTACTGGGATCATTAACGGTCCAATTTAGTGATCATTTGCGGCCCGGGGATCATTTGCGGGCCAGGATCATTTGCAGGTCCGTACAGTCCCGTACCGCTGACCGAAAAAGCGAACGCTCTTGACATGACAAGTGATAAAATCTTAAGAAAGCACTCTTGCTTTTAATTAATAGAGAGTTGTACCTATCTTCTCACTTTGAGCTGAAGAGCACTAAATATCATCGATCTCTGGGTAAGTAAACAAAAAACAATTTTAAGTTTTCGTTTTAATAATAGCAACTTACAGTATAGCCAGCTGTCGACCGAAAGATTTTTGCATTGTTAAGTGAGCCCAATTAAATCTAAAACATACTGAAACAGAAAACTATGTAAATATATTCACCAATTCTACCGTTCAATGTTCGCGGGAAGTGGACGACTTGAAATGGAACTTTCTAATAAAACTTGAAAATAGGCGATTTGCATGATGGCGTCATTTGACTAAAACTACTAGAATCCTCGATTTTTCTGTTTCTTATGCTAATTAGGGCAATTGTTATTTAAACCCCACTAGGAATTCAAAATTTAGATGATAAAGAAAACTTAAAAGGAATTGTGGTAGTTGCACTTAAATCGCGACAACGTGCAAATCTGCTATTAGGGAGTTTACGAAACCACGACGGCAACGGCAACGGGAACGTCACTGAACAAAAAAAATTAATGAGCAGTACAATGGCTGTGCATGTGCGTTATAATTCTTGGTACATTTCTTTGCCGTCCTCTGCAAAACAACAACGTGAAATGGCCAAATTCTGCGTTGTCTGAAGAACGTGAACGACGACGGCTAATTTTTTAAATTTTGTTTCAAATTTATCGCTGTGTTCCGGATTTCGTTTTGCGATAGTTTTGACAGTGATAAACAATGTAAATGACTTAAGAGTATCGCGAGATTCGTAGGTAAAATATAAATTCATTTTTTTAATGGACGTTGTCCTCGGCGTCGGCGTCGTGGTTTCGTAAACTCCCCGTTAGGGAGTTTAAGAAGCTACAACGGCGACGATACTCTTAAGTCATTTACTTTGTTTAAGACTGTCAAAACTATCACGAAACTGAATCTGGGACACAGAGATAAATTTGAAATAGAAATTTACAAAAATAGCCGTTGTGGTTCACGTTGTTCAGACAACGCGGAATTTGGCCATTTCACTTTCTTGTTTTGCAGAGGACGGCAAAGAAATGTACCAAGAATCATACGCACGTGCACAGCCATTGTTCTGCTCATTAAACCTTTTGTTTAGCGACGTTCCCGTTGCCGTTGCCGTCGTGGCTTTCTCAAACTCCCTATTGTTAGCTGGAGACGCAACTGATGTCATAACCACATTTCACTATATCTCAGTCTCCATTCCGCCTGCCCGTAGAAGATCTGGGTTCAATATTTCAACTGATCTTCATTATTCAAGTGATGATGAAATCTCACCGAGGAAACGCGTAGACTGGTAGAGGAGAAATTTTTCCCTCGCGAAAATGAAAAAATGTAAGAAAAAGTGGATCTCCTCCAATCTCGTTTTTTCCCTGCTTGACTATTCCTTAATAACATCAAGTTTGTCTAGTACTCCCTTGGAAAGTTTCACAACACAACCCGTATATCTTTCGTTCTTGCCTTTGGAGATCATTTTCACTGGTATGGTTGTCTTCGCGATCCACTTGTCCCGTGTAGGGTCATAGCATTCAACACTAAATTGTCGTCGATAATTGTGATCTATGCCACCCAGCACATAGAGTGTTCCCTTCAGACACATCATACTGCCATATACGCGAGGAACATTCAAACTTCCAGTAAATTGCCATTCATTTGTCGAGATGTTAAACATCTCACATGTTTTAAAAGATGATTCCCAATCCTCCCTCCCTCCGGCTACAAAAATCTTTCCTTCAGTTGCCACACCAAAAGCGCACCCTCTCTTTTGTTGCATGTTTGCAATTTCCTCCCATTTGTTTTCCACAGTTTTAAATCTCTCAGCTCTCGTAACGAAATCATTCTCTAGCCTCCCGCCACAAACATACAGATGATCGCCAGCGGCAACAACGCAAGAATCTTCCCTGAAGCCCTCATGAGATGACAAAACCGTCTGCCATGAACACCGCTCAACTTCGTATCTTTTAATAGTGGATTTTTTCGTCGATGTGTTCACCTCTATCGCGTAGATTTCGCCTCTAAGGACAGCCACCTTAGTAGACCCTGTGACGGCCAAGTCCAAACTAGACCAACCATTAAAAGCAGCATCATACCTCTGTGTCTTACCATACAATGGAAAGACGTACAACTGATCACGGTAGTTCATCATTTGAGTTTCATGGTTTCTCTCTGTCAGCCCGTCTGCTAAACGCTTCCACTCGTCTTTCTCTGGGAGATAACAGAAAGTGTATTTCCCTCCACAAGCAACAATGGCGCGGGTTTCAAGACCTTTTCTCGGCGACTGCGGTAGATCTCCTTCACATGTAAAGCTAGTCAGCTTTACCGCATCTGAAATCAACTGAAAACAATGCAAGTTCTCTCGCACAAGTTCGTTTGTCACGACATCCAATAAAAAGTCACGCGATAGAAAAGCCAGTCGCAAGTGACGAAACAATTGTTCAAACGATGCTTTTCGCTCGCTTTTGTCTTGTTCGATCCACTTTAACACGATTTTAAACACATCTGCTTCAACTGCAACTGAAATTTCGTCACTTGAAATCCACCTCTCGACTTCTTTAGCTTCCAAGTTTAAGAATTCATCCACAGATGCAAAGTTCGCGTGGATGAACTTTCTGGTGTTGGAGATCAATTCGTCACACTGGTACATCTCAGCAAAATAAAATGTTGAAATGCAATTTGCTTTGGACATCTGTCGCTCTAGAAATCGCCCAGATAGTTTTTTCAAACCCGGAATGAGAAGATAGTTCGCTGCAGCGATAAGATCTTTGGAATTCTCTTGAGTTATCTCAACACTTCCTGTGTAGATGAACTCCAAAACATCTTCCATTACAGAACCCAAAATCTCTTCAAACCGAACAATCCCTTCTCGATTCTCTCTCATGTCGCTCTGAAGAAGCTTGGAGAAGAACGGGCTTGCTGCAGAAAGCACATTTCTATGAGCTTTGAATTCTTTGTTATCTTTCGTCACAAAAGTTACGTCGCATAACTGATCTTGTCTTCGCAGCATGTTAAGCCGCTTCGCCAATTCTACGCAGAAAGCAGCTTGCTCCGCATCAGAGATTGGCTGCAGATCTTCCATACTCCAGAAGATAAAGGTATTTCTGTGAAATACAGATTCCTTTAGAACCGTTTAGATGTCGTCAACTAGCTTTAAGAAATCACGACCAGTGAAGACTGGAAAACGACCTCGGAATTAAAACTTTCGCCAACCTTTTCTTCTTTTACGGAAGAATAAGGGAACACCGGGAGCGAAATGACGTCATCGTACGATGACTGGAGAGATTGGACTGGACTGGACTACAAAGGACTGGACTTGACAAACATGGACTTATAAGACGAGGACTGGTAAAAATCGCGAACTTGTAAAACGAAGACCTGTGAAACGGAGAATTGAAAAACAAAGACTAGTGAAACGGCAGACTTGCAAAAAGAAACGAGGAATTGTAAAACGTGAACTAGTAAAACTTGCGAACTTGTAAAACAAGGACCTGAAAACGCGGACTATTTAAACAAGGACATGTAAAACGAGGACTAGTGAAAATCGGGGGCTTACAAAAGGCACTAAAATGATAATCAAATGTAACAATAACACAATAATAACAATAACATTTATTATTTGTATTGGGCCTTTTCTATAAAATATTCAAAAGCGCATCACAACAGTAATTAATAACTAAAATTTTACAAATCTTTCTATCAAAATCATAAAAAATATTTACATTAAATGGGTAAAAGATAATTACAAATAAAGATATAGATATGCTAAGATAACTGAAATGATTCCTTAAATAAAAATGTCTTAATTAAAGTCTTAAAAGATTCTAAGTTCGTTGCTACGCGCGCGGACCTTGGCAGCTTATTCCATAGGAAAGGAGCAGCTACCTGGAAAGCTCTGTCTCCCAATGTTTTCTTGGCTTTCACGACCATTGTCGTTGCGCCTCAAATGGTAGGACGAAGGCTGTTGAATACTAATTAAATCTGAAAGGTACTTAGGTGATAGGCCATGCAAAATTTTAAAAGTTATCAAGAGTATCTTATAATGTATCCTGGCGCGCACTGGTAACCAATGTAATTCTGCGAGTAGAGGTGTTATATGACAGAACTTGTGCGCACGATATATAAGTCTTGCACTCGCATTCATGACACGTTGCAATTTCATAGTCTTATATTCCGGGATTCCATACAGAAGGCTATTACAATAATCCAATCTACTACTAATAAAAGCATGAACTAATTTCTCAGTTGATTCTCTGGATAAATATTTCCTAACATGACGTATATTGTATAAATAATTTAAAGCGCTGCTACAAGTCTTTGTCAAAAGCAGAAACATATATACCGAAATACAAAGAGCCACTGCTAACATTAGATCCTTTTATGTCATCTCGTCTTTTTTGGTTCACAATCTTGCAGCCTGCACAGTGCTCGTTAAGTAAACCAAAGTGTTTTGTTAGTAAAGTATTCCCAATTCCATGTCTTCCGTACATTCAGTGCAAATTTCCAGCTGCTTACTCTTGTGTTTTTCAGACTCCCGGCTCAGACAAAAAAACACACGGCTAACCACTTTAGCACGTGTTTCCTCCATAAAGAAAACTTTTTTCATTACAATTCGTAATTTAGTGTTACTACTGTTATTACATTTTTGCCAGACTTGTTCATTCTGATCAGTGAAGCAAAGATTACACTCAATATCAAGGAACCGCAAACCTCATAAGGGAACAGATCATTCCTAATTGGTTTGTTGCTCTTGGGTTTCGTTAATCGCATTCTTATATCATGAAGTAATCCTCAAACAGTTTAAATTTCAGTTACTAATCGCTTCAATGTTCCCTGTGGACAACTTAACAAACAATAATTAACCGTGCAATTTCCGTACATGTTTTACGGGGTACAGGAGGAGACTTGGGGATGAGCTCAGCAGGGTAGCTTTCCCTCGAGAAGCTTGGCCTAAAGGGGGATGTTCTACTAAGCAGGTTATAGTTTTCAGGGTGTTTTTCCTCTAAATTAGATTCTATAGTTTCACTATTTAGTTTCTTGTATCTGTTTGTTTTTAGCCTGTGTACTGTACAGCCGCATGCTCTCCTCAGAGTGACCAGCCGTACACAGTCAAGACAGGATGAAGGAGAAGAGTTAACCCTTTGAATATCAAACTTTCGCCAAAAAATACCGTTTTTAACCGTTTAGTCAGGTTTTTTAGCTGCCATGACGCTAAATAAGCCTAAGTTTGGTTAAAAGAGCTTTTTTTTTACTAAAAGGAGAGATTTTTCGAGGATTAGGTACAAAATTGAGCAAAACTTCAATTCCGGGCATGCGCATAAGCCAAAATTTGGACTCAATCATAGGCGTTGTGGACCATTTTACCACCGTTTTTGCACCAAAACTGATAACGTTGTTTTTCGATTTGTGACGTCGGAATGTCGTCGATATCTAATCCTGACCATTGTGCGGAAAGGCCTAGCCTAGTACTACTATCTGCTTATCAAGAGTATCTGATGACATTTAAATTGATGACGTCACAAGTGGTACGAAGAGCACGACCATTAATTACGCATATACGCGTAGTTGGTATTCAAAGGGTTAATATCCCTGTCCATATAGGCCTTATTTCTGTGATAATCCCTCGTGAATTATTTTTAGATCAGTCACGGCAAATCCCAGGAGAACCTGAATGGAGGCAATATGGTGAGGCGATATTTCGTATTAACTTCTCTTGTGAAATTTTACAAACTCAATAACGGCCAATCTCGTTTCCAGAGCCATGACGCTGACTGTAAAAGCGAAGGCTGGGGGCATGACAAGTGATAATCTTGAGCAAGTACTCTTGCTTTTAAAAAAGAATTGTTCCTGTCTTCTTACTTTGAGCTGAAGGAGACCAAATGTCATCGATCTCTCGGTAAGTCAACACCAAACAATTTAGTTTTCGTTTTGTTAATCGCAACTTGCAATATAGCTAGCTATCGATAGCTAGGGCAAGAAATTTTTGATCTTACAAACTATGCCTCGCACGTCTGCCGGTCAGGAAAACTGTTGTCGTGGCTATTGTCATTTTTGCGCCAATCATACGACGCGATGGCGGGAGCCCTCCAAAATTAATAAAAGTACGCGGGGCCACGCGAAAACGCGAAAGTTTTTTTTAATTTTGGAGTTTCTTGCCCTCCACCCGTGAGTGATAATTGACCACGTTCCCAGTCTCGGTCGAGCGGTGACGACCAGCAAACTGATCAACTTAGCATTTTGGCCGTCATATTTCAACTTTTTGCCCAGCTAACACGGTGAGAACTGAATGTGTGATTCATTGGATTGCAGAGAGAGAAACTACAGGCCTTACCTTGCGAGTTCGGCGAGAAATATTGTGAGTAAATGCTCTTTTTGTGTGCAAATTTGACTCGTTTCCGAAGAGTGTCCAACTGGCCGAAGTTTCCTACCTTGTCTCTTATTATAACACCGTAGGACAAATTTTTCAAAATTCACTCAAATTTCTTTTAAACTCTCCAGGATGAGAAAAAATGACACCATTGAATGTTCAAGAGTCTTTATTCGGTAAATTACCCATACATTGAACGATTTAATGTCAACTCCTGGGGCCTGTTTCTCCAAAGTCCCGGAAACTTTTCGGGTCCGAAAAGCCATTTTTAGCTCATCTGTATCTAAAATCGGAGAAGCGTACACGCTTGAAACTTCTTGTGTGAAGAGAACCTCTGATCGTGTTAAGAATATGTGAATAAAACAGCTCTGTAATCCAGATATTGCTATGGCTTTAATTTCCGGGTGCGAAAAATTTTCGGGACCTTCGAGAAACGGGCCCCTGATCTCCATACGAACTATTACATTTTAGCCACAGCTCTCCATACAAACTTTTATAATATATAGATTTAGCCAAGCCCAACGAGTTAACCTGACATGAGCTCGTGATCCAATAGGAAACCAACTCTTGGTCAGCGGTCAACTTCAAAAAACATATTACCTCGATGAGCTCAAAACTTGAGTCGGCAATATGGTCACATGATACTGGTCAGCGCATCCTTGTTTTGACCATAACATGGATGTCCAATATCAAAGGAGGCTATAAATCAAGAGAAACCGTACCAGAAACTGCAAAGGACCGCATACGATAAACGCTGCAAGGTTGCATGTCTCTGCTAACCTTTTAGTTGGAGTGTGGCCGCCATCTTGCGCGACTCCGTCGCCGTCGCAGTCGTGCGTACGCGCCCACGAGCAATACCGCTAGCCATGATAACCATGAGAAAATCAAATCATGGGTTTCCTGTTTTTTTCGTATGTGAGTATGGGACTCCGCTTGGCGGCCCTTCGGGCCGCCGGTGTCACAGTGATATGTGTATCTCCATGATATGTGTATCCCCGCACACATATCGCTAGTGATATGTGTATCCCCCGTGGGGATACACAAAACACTGATACGCGCGTGGGCATTCAACGAACAAAATGGCGGCTCGGTTGCCAGGTTCCAGCGAGCGCTGTAAAGAGTAGGAGAAACCAGAAATGAGTTCGCGCCCAACGGAGCAGCTTAGGATTTCTGGAGTCTGGTTGACTTCCAACCGACTCGATTGTATATCTGACTAAACTTTCGAACAGCGGATACACATATCACTAATTATTTCATGGCGCAGTGATCTGTGTATCCCCTAAACACAGCCGTTAGATTGGCTATGTACCTGATCGAAAAAAGGGCCAATTATTGCCGAAATGTGCTGGCTGCTTACTCGCGACGACGTTTATACCCAGGTTGAGGTTTGCGGAGTTTCCAACTCGAATGTCTAAATATCTAAACTGAAATCGCGTGCAGGGGATACACATATCACTAATTATTTTATGGCGCAGTGATATGTGGATCCCCATAAACACAACTATAATATAGCGCATCAACCTTGTCAAAACTGCAGGCAATATTAGCACCCAACATTTTTACACGGCTTGGGTTTACTGGACTTTGAAACTCGATTATTCCACTGAAAACGCGTGCACGCATGCAGGGGATAATAAGGGATACACATATCACTGATTATTTCGTGAACCAGTGATATGTGTATCCCCATGGACACAGCTGTTATATTGGCTTTCTACCCAAGAAGAAAAATGCCCATTACATTTGCATTGTCAAAACTGGCTTGCTAGAAATATTCACACCCGGCATTTATTTCTGGAGTTTCACTGACCTCGGTTGTATACGACCGCATGCAAGGGATACACATATCACTAATTATTACATGGCGCAGTGATATGTGTATCCCCTGAAGACAGCCGTTATCTAGGCTATCTACCGAAGAATAAAAGTCGATTATTATGAAACTTGGTAGCAATATTCGCAGTATAGCAATGTATACAGCTTGAGACTTAACATATCTTACAAAAAGTCGAACTGAAAAGCGGATGCAGGGGATACACGAGTGCCACTAATCATTTTCTGGTGAGCGGGTCGAAGCAATGATGTATGTTTCACTCCACGAATAATTCGGATGAACAGTGGAGAATATGCGTTACTCGCGGGGTGAGAATGCACCGCGCAATTAATATCGTCTTAGAAATTCCGTGCCGTGAAATTCACTGAAATATATCTAGATCCATTTGATGTTCAACTTTAAATTCATTATATCCTGCTCGCAGAAAACCAGTTAGGATCAAGAACACAATTCTAGCAGTAGATACGGGAGCTTTTTCAACGACAAAAATTGAGATTTGTGTTTAAAGACTAAAGTCTGTTTGGGTTAGTCGTTCGTCCAGTAAGGGTCAGTAAGCGACCGGACGACGAGATCGCTTTCAAGGAGGATATTGCTATTTAAAGTAGAGGGGAGAGGGGTGGGGGATACACATATCACAGGCCGCCATTTTGAAGGGGATACACATATCACTAGTGATATATGTGCGGGGATACACATATCACGGGGATACACATATCACTGTGACACCGGAGCTCCGCTTTTACGCTTGGGTAAACTGTGGTCGAAGTTGTTGTATTAACTGCAAATGGTAAACAAACTGAACAAATAGTTTTGACTAGATTTTTGCAGATAACCTCAGGTATAAAAATAATAAAACTGTATTTGTAAATAAACTTACTGCCAAGACAAGTTTTGAAGTTTTCCCTGTGTTGGTAGGGACAACCGCTTCGTAGACTGCCAAAATTCATCCTTCTGTTACGGTTGAAAACCAACAAGAAAGCGAGAAAATTCCCTTGATATGAACATAAAAGCAGACGTCACGTAACATATTTTACTGTTTGACTTTCCAGTTAAATTTCAAAAGTCCGCCAAAATTCAAGCAAAATTAGACCACTCCCCCCCCCCCCCCCTCCCCCCGCCCCGCTCCTCCCGCTACCAAGTTAGGAAAGTTGTTCGGTTCTAGTCTTTATGGGCTTGAAAGAACGCGTGGTCAATGAATTTTCCAAATGGTGGCCTCGACCAGTTTGAAAACAATGAATTCGGCGAGGTTTTACATGGGTATCCAACCCTCTAATGGCGTTTTGGAGAGCGTACAGCGTGCTGTAATTTTGTGTAAACTGGATAGGTAAAACCGAGCCCGGAATGTGGAGAAACAAAGTCATTTTTTGAGAATGAAACACAAAAATGTTGGAACGACGGTGAAGGTGAACATGGCTCATATCAATACAATGATGTCGGACACACCGCAGGCTGCTCTGTGTAAGTGACTGTAAATGATGTCGTAGAATGCAACTTTTAGGAATATGGAAAACCAGAACCGAAATTCACAGTTTTCATGTCGTTCGAATCTTCGAAACAAACTTCACGAATATAGGACCTAAATTAGATCGACGGTAGCTTGTGGAATTTGAAATGTTTGGATCTACGAAACAATTAAAAATTATTCCCATACATTTTCTTCAATCGGAAGATCAAAAAAGAGCGTGAAGTGTTACGCTTCAACTGCGCATGTGGATTCGACATTGCTGGTGATGGGCTTGTTGTTCTGTTAAATAAAATATAAATGTCATTGAATTCTACAGTACTGTGTTATATCAAAAAGACAGTCGTAGCGAACAAGGTAATGGATGTAAAAATTCTTAAGATGATTTGATTTATTTTCTTCCATTGTTTAAGTTAATATTCAGTGACTACTGTTAAAAACAATTAAACTTAACCAAATGGAATAGAGAGAATTACAACAACAACAACAAAATTAATTATTGGCTTAAAATTAATGTTAAGTTTGCATTTTAATAAGCACATATAGATGATGATATGATTATTGTCACTGGATAACTTGAAAACTTGCATGATGTTACAGGTCTAGCCCTGGTATATGTATTTTAATAAACCTGGACTTTCTTAATGCAGAGTATGTACAAAATTCCATGACTAACTACTTTTCCTTCATTTTTCTAAATGTATTCCTCAGGTGATGAATTTTTTTAAAAACAAATTGGTTTGCTTTCATGGTGAGTAAAACTATATACATGCATGTGTCAGCGCTGTCAAAATGTCTCAGGAACCATTTTTGCAACCTAGAGACCATTATTTTCCACCATACTTAACACAGAAGTTCACCAAATCCTAGCTAATGGTAATAACTGATGTAATGTTATTCTCTTTTATGATCACAGAAAACAGCAAAATATACACATACATAACCTGATGCTGGTGATCACATGGTTGCAAATCAGAGTTCATATTAGACATCCTATCACAGGTAAGGGGTAAGAGTACAGAAAGTTTGGAACAACTCTTCCCCCAGCACACTTCCTATCTGTGCATTTGTGGGAGGTTGTTGTTGGTTTTGAAACGTGATGTTAACTCGTTTTTTGTCGCAGGAACTTACTTTACCGTAGATGTCATCAAGTAATTGTCACTTTCAAACAAGGCCTTACTTACTTACTTAATCTACTGTGGTTGACCAGCCCTCAGCTGCTATGTCTGTTAGGGAAATAGTCATAACCGCTAGGTTTTGCGCACGTGTTCTCCGGTTAGATATATCCCTGAGGTTTTCCTTGGTTAGGTCAGTTCAAGTGCAGATTTCACTGCGTCAACTTCTACTCAGCATTGGGCCATAGTTTCTCTATACACTGTTACTCGTCTATTCTATCAAGTCAAGTTCAGTGCGTGTGCAAACCAAAGTGAGTAATCTGTTCCTAGTTTTTTAGGGTTAGTTCTTAGGTTTTCTATTGTTATTCGTTTCGGTTAAGTTTCCTTTTATCACCTATCAAATGGTCTGTATCGTTACTAAATCGGTTAGTTAGTTCTGTATGCTCCAAATCACGCTTGATTAGGTCCATATCTCCAATATAGGGTTATTTTGCCATAAAAGTACCGTCCAAGTTACACACCGTGTAGCCTATTAATCGTTTTCCAGCCTTCCGTACGATCAGTATAAGTGCCGATTATGTTACACATCCATGTTATGGACGTTGTTGAGAATGTTACCGATTGTTTCTTCATTTATATTATTTTATCTTTATACTTCGGTATGTTAGTTACGTTAGCTTCTATTTTTGTTATTGTATTTCAGTTCGAACCAGCATACGGTTTACATCATACGACTTACGGCTAAGCTTATGGCACGTGGTTTAATTCTACCTTCGTCTTGGCACGTGATTCGTTTCAATTGGAACATTGATCTCTGTCAATTAAACTCTGTTTACATCATAGTCAGAAGTTCTTGTCGAGTTCGTTTTAACGCTATGCACTGCTCTATGCATGTGATTACTTGGATTTTTGGCCTGCTATTCTGTCCTTGTAATTCACAGTTGTATATGAAGATTAAATATGTAAAGTTAGACCAGCTAATCTCTCTTGCTAAAATTAGTCACGATTTTAGTCACGATTTGCGGGGTTAAATTTTAATTGTTATCACTCCCTGTGAATTCATGGGGATTCCACAGGCAAATTACCACCTAAAATGGACAGTCAAGTGAGGGAAAATGACATTGCAAATACAGTCGAACCTCCGGTTGCAACCACCTCTCCTCAGTGACCAGTTTTCCAAAATACCAAAAGTTTCCAAATCAAATCGTGAGTGATTGCAACCACTTTCAGAGCTGAAAGTTTGAAAT